>NW_021636937.1:0-128467 GCF_004799145.2 Neltuma alba | reverse complement strand
CCCTAGAGACTACTTCAGTCCTTTGACCATCTTCTTGTCATCCACCTCTCATCCTCCTAGTAGCAAAGATAGGTGGAGTAATAGAGAAGTGAATGAACTTTGCTAGGTACTCGTTGAACGATTCATTGTCTTTCTCCTTGAGGGTCAGGAATTCTGCTTCCCTCTCATCTCTGACTGACCTTGGGAAGTACTTCTCATAAACTGCTCCAGAAATACTTCCCATGTTACCTAGTGTTACAAGCTTCTAGAATTAGCTCATGTTCTTCCACCAGCGGTCGGCATCCTTCTCATTCTTATAGATCGCTATTTGGGCTTTTCGTTCAGTTAGATAGTCTAATACTTTGAAAATCTTTTCCAGGTGGTTAATCCAGTCCTCTGCCGCCTAAACATCAACACTCCATCAAAAGATGGCGGGTTGTGCTTACAAAAGCGAGTCATCCACTGTTAGATGCTATCAGGGTCTACTAGTCTAGATAGTTGTTTTGATTCTTGAACTGTTGATACTTCTTCTTATGCCTGCCTCAAGTTGAGGTTAGCCATTGCTGCAGCAATCAAGGCATCCCTCTCTTGCTCTTGGCGAGCTTGTGTTGTCCTCATATCCTTAATGGTCTTCCACTACTGCTCCAAGCGATTTAAGATCACTTGTAACATATCTGGAGAGACACTTCCATCGTTTTTTTAAGGGTCTCTCCGGTGAAGTGTTTCTTCTAGTTCTAACCATTACGATATCTAACTAGAATACATAATAAAGGCACAAGAATTAAATATCATGCTGGGATTTCAATCATCAAAATGGGCATACATCATAAAATATCCATACATCACCCCAAAAGTAGCAAAGTTTAATATATACATGCTGGCTAAGTCATACATAATCAACCAAGCATCACCAGTCTACCTACCATATTTAACTGTACCAAAATAATCCTACGTCAGTGCTACGAGGATCCCTAACTATCTAGAGGAAGTGAACAATGATAAAACCATCAAGACTTTGGATCCAATCCTCTATGTCCCATCCAAGCCTGCCCATTTTGAGCTATTTCTTGCACTTCTAGGCCTAAATTCGGGATGTTACCAATAGCAATGATGTGTTAATGTATTTAGGGCCAGGAGACATCAGGAAGAGAAATGAAAATGTTAATCAAGCAACTTCAAAGGTTGGCTGCAAAGGGAGCAAGAGAAAGAATGTGACAAGTTGAAGGTAGCAAATTTTATCCTACTCTTATGTGCTTGGTAATTGTTTCCATGTATGACATGTTTGTCATGTTTATGTGATTCTTATGAACTCATGCATTGCGAATGTGAATATATTTAAAGTATGTCATGGGCCTATATGATTTGTGTTTAATGCATGATAGTTTCCTAACATGTCATTATGTTATAAAGGCGTGGAGTTTATAAGTATGTTATGAATGCCAAGCTATATCTTGTTTGTTTGGGTACTAATTGTTCGCTACTGAGATTCTCTCCAATCTCACCTTTTCTTAAACAACCATAATAGATATTATTCTTATGAAAGAGGATGCAAGATGAGGGTTAAAAGAAAGAAGTATTTGGGAGATGTATTATGTTATGTTATGTAATCCCTTATGCTGCTAATATTCAAGACCATGCCTACTAATGTTTTAATAATAAATGATGATATTGGCATGTAAAATTAAGTATGATGATGTATGCGAATGATTTATTAAATGTTGGAATAGTCGCACATATGAAATGAAATGATTATGAATTGTTAACTTCAAATGAGAGGATAAATATTTTAACATAAAGCCATGAGTTCGAGAAAGAGTAAAAATGATGCAACGAATGATTTTGGCCTTGAAAAACTAATCATATCTCAAACTTGAAAAAGAGTAGTAAATAACCTAAAATAGATGTGTGCGCTAGAAGTTATGATTACTCAAATTTAGGGCAAAAAAACTATAAAGTTAAGTGACTGCTTGATGAATAATACATCTTCACATATTTTTCTGTATTAAATGAGTAAGTAAATAACCCAATGAGTATCTTTTTCCTATATAGAATTAAACTAGCTTTAAGTAGATATTTGAATTACCTCAATACAATATTTTTATAATTAGTTACGAATTTTTTAAATTTGGACCAAAAATCTAAAATTACTAAATGAATAGCAACAAAGAATAAAATGTAAGTTTTCAATTTATGAGCTTAATTTATGATTTGCCTGAATTGTAATGCTTCTAAATATATACTAAATGAGGTAAAGTGACAGATGTTTCACATACTATCAAGAGGTGGGAAAAGACTAGAATAAGACCAAAGCTAATAAAGACAAGCAAAGAAAGGTGGAATGGGAGGACAAGACAGGCAGTCAAATTGAGCAGAGAAAAAGAACATCAGAGGATGAGAGGGATGAAGAGAACGCCATAAACGAAGTGGTATTTATATAGGAACCAGTGTGAAGAATTTAGAGAGGCAAGAAGCAAACCATAGAAAGCAAATCAACACAAAGAAGGACGAATCAGATTTAGATTTAGCATATCGAAGAGGAAATAGCTAGCACGGCTGGAAATACAGTGGACAATGATAGGTGAGCAAGGTCAAGAACCAATCAACGGGTTGTAATAAGGCTATAAATACCTAATTAATTATGAGATTGGAGAACAAGAAATAATGATAAAGGTTATTGATAGGCAAAAAATAGAACCGGAAGAGATTAGGAGTGATGAGTAGCTTAAACGCGTGAAGGAATGGAGAAGCAAAAGACAATTTTCTAGGAGCTATAACTAGTAGAAACAAAAGGGGGGGGAAGGCACCTAGGGACTACGAATCAATAAATGGTAAAGGAGGAAAAACTGTAAAGGATAGCAGAAGAGAAAGATGAGTCGGTTAAACCAAGATACTAAAAACCAGACCGGCAATTAAACCAGCTAAGACAGTGGGTCAGGGTCAATGGGTCATATCGGAGTCAAACCGGGAGTCAAACTGGTGAGAAATAAATAATATACTTTAATTAAAATGTATGAAAATATTTATATTTTAATTAAAAAATTTAATAATAAGCAACAAAGTAATATCATATATACACACATCTGATATTATAATAATTAATAAAAGAATCAAAGGGCTTGGACTTCATATTACATATATTTATATATAATTATAGGATAATAAATATGATTGAGAGATGGTGGTTTAAAAAAAAGGAAAAAAGACAGAAAAATGCCACTTGAACTTCATAATCCCCAAATGGTCTGCTGAATTTGAGAAATCCCAATTTGGTCTCAAGAGACCAAATTAGGATTATCATGTTAAGGAAAAGATCAAACTGTCATTCATTCATTTATTATTGTTTTAAATACCAAAGCCTCTAGTAGCCGGCCGGTCACCGGAGTTCCGGCAGCGGCAGTCATTGAACCTTCGGCCACCGGCCGACAATTGGTCACTGAAGCTCCGGCGGTCGGAAATAATTTTTTGAAAATTTTTACAATTTCAGTATAACAGTTAACAACATTTGTAGCACTATTAACAACTTCAGTATAGCAATTAGCAACTGGTTTTCTGGGAAATTCAACAAGTTCCGGCAGCTGGAAACAATTTTTTAAAAAATTTTTACAACTTCAGTATAACGGTTAACAACTTTTATAACGCTATTAACAACTTCAGTATAGCAGTTAACAACAGGTTTTCTGAGAAATTGAACAAGCTCTAGTGGCTGGAATAATTTTTTTGAAAATTTTTACAACTTCAGTATAACGGTTAACAACTTTTGTGACGCTATTAACAACTTCATTATAGTAGTTAACAACAGGTTTTCTGGAAAATTCAACAAGCTTTGGTGGCCGAAAATAAATTTTTTGAAAATTTTTACAACTTCAGTATAACGGTTAAAACCTTTGTGACGCCGTTAACAATTTCAGTATAACAATTAATAACAGGTTTTTCAGAAAATTCAACAATTGGTCGCCGGAGCTTCGACGACCGGAAACAATTTTTTTGAAATTTTTACAACGTCGGTATAACGATTAACAACTTTTGTAAAGCTATTAACAACAGGTTTTTCGAGAAATTCAAAAAGTAGCATTTTTGCAACTTCAATAATGCCATTAACAAGTTCTGTAACTCTATTAACAACTTCCGTATAGCATTTAACAACATGTTTTCTTAAAACTTCAAAAAAATAGCATTTTTACAACTTTAGCAATTACTTTTTTTAAAAAAAAAATTTACAAACTTCAGTATAACGGTTAACAATTTTATAATGTTATTAACAACCTCAATATAGTAGTTAACAATAAGTTTTCTGAAAAATTCAAAAAGTAGCATTTTTATTGAAAACTATTGTTAACTGCTATACTGAAGTTGTTAATAGCGTTATAGAAGTTGCTAACTGTTATACGGAAATTGTAAAAAATTTTTAAAAAATTGTTTCCGGCTACCGGACCTCCGGCGACCAATTGTTGAATTTTCTGAAAAGCTGTTGTTAATTGCTATACTGAAGTTGTTAATAGTGTTACAAAAGTTAACTGTTATACTGAAGTTATAAAATTTTCAAAAAAATTGTTCCGGCCATCGAAGCTTGTTGAATTTATCAGAAAATTTGTTGTTAACTGCTATACTGAAGTTGTTAATAGCATCACAAAAGTTGTTAACCATTATACTGAAGTTGTAAAAATTTTCAAAAAAATTGTTTCTTGCCGCCAGAGCTTGTTGAATTTTCCAGAAAACCTATTGTTAATTGTTATACTGAAGTTGTTAATAGCGTTAAAATTTGTTAACTATTATACTGAAGTTGTAAAATTTTCAAAAAAATTATTTCTGACCATCGAAGCTCTGGTGACCAATTGTCGGCTAGTCACCGGAGCTCTGGTGACTGCCGCTGCCGAAGCTCCGGTGACCGGTTTGGCCAGTAGGGCCTTTGGTATATTTAAAACAATAAATGAATGAAGGGCAATTTGGTCTTTTTCAACATGATAATCCCAATTTGGTCTCTTGAGACCAAATTGGGATTTCTCAAATTCAACAGACCATTTGGGGATTATGAAGTTCAAGTGGCATTTTTTTGTCTTTTTCTCTAAAAAAAAATAATTGACAGATGCGATTAATTGTTTGATACTCTAGTTACAAATTATAATAGGCTTCCTGTTTCAGAAATGGTTTTAGATCTTGAAAAGCAAAAACGTGTGTCAGTGGAAAATAAGTTTATGTTGGAAAGCGTGAGACAGCAGGATGTAATAGTAACATGATAGTGTTTGGCAAAAAAAAAAAAAAAAACGGGTAGTGTGATACTGACACCTAACGGTTTGGATCTCTCTTTCAAATGAATGGCTATGATATATTCACTTTTGATGCAAAGCATTGTCGATTAAAGTCCTCACACTAGAGCACCTATTACAGACTTCTAGTACTACCATCTGTTTTTAGGAAGAAGAATCAGAGAGAAGTTCGATGATGGCTGGCGTTCAACTAAGATGAAGAATGACTTAAAGATGGCTAAGGATGACAAGCCAGTCTAACAATGGAGAATGTTTGATTGAGTTTTTTTTTTCCCTCTTAGTTCTTTTTTCATGTTTCTCTACCTTCTTCCCTCTTCTTTCTTCAAGATCTATTTCTTTATTTTTTCGGTCTATTTTTTCTTCTGATGGCATCTTTGGTATATTTTAGTATCTGGAAGCAGCAGAAAAAAGAACTGTGTAACCCGTGCAAATCAGCAGTTTACCTAGGTTACGCCGGGTGATCCTGAGTTGGTTGTTTTTTGGCTTAAAAGCTTGACCGGACCGGACACTTGGCTATGTCGCCAGTTTCCGATCCAACCTGACTGGTCCGGTTTTAAATACTATGGCGAAAACTCTTCTTATTAGAAGTGAGAAGAGAGCTTCTCTCTCACGGATTTCTCTCTCTAGAGGCACTTCATTTCATGTATTTGGTGAGTATAATTCATTCTTTAATACTACCTCTGGTCCTTAATATAAAAGTTTATTTGATTTTTATCTTGATCCTAAATATAAGACCCTAATCTATTTTGTTTATCATATTTATCTATTTTTTTCTCAAGGTAGTCCTTATAATGATGGTAGTTCTCACCAATATACTTGATTAGCAAAGATATTTTTAGAAAGACAACACTTATTTATTATAAATAACTAGCTTAATTAGTTTCCATACTGAAATTAGTCAACTAATTTTTATATTAAGACCGGAAGTAGTATTTTATATCTTCTGAGAGCATATGGAATGAAAAAATGAATCTTTCCTTAATATTATTATTCTATCAAAACTAAAAACTAATTCTAGATTATTCTGAAAATATTTATTATCAATTATATGGTGGGTCCAAGTGTTTATTACCAAGCAGTAACAGACAAATAAAAATTGCAGAATTTAGATAGAATCAACGAAGATAATAAAAAAAGGACAAGTCTTCGGCATAAAATTCCCCCCCCCCCCCGGGGGCAAAATCTTGACCGTTTAAATTTCCGTCGCACGGTCCCGTTGCATTTGTCTGCTCCTCTCTTGTAGTTTTCACGCGAAGAGACACACCACTTCTCAGAATTAGAAATCAGAATCAGAAGAAGAAAGCCAAGATCATATCATCATAATCATCGCATAGGAAGAAGAATCCTTCGTTCTCTTTCTCTGTGAAACTCGATGTCCTGAAGTTTGACTGTAATTTGAAGTCTCTGCCTCTCTCTCTCTCTCTCTCTCTCTCTCTCTCTCTCTGTGGTTTTGTATGCTTCAATGGAAATTCGTGACGGAGAGAGGATGACGGCCGCCGATGCGGCTTTGAATGGATTCTCCCCTGTTACTTCCACAAGGATTGGCTGGAAATCTCGAAGGAGATCAGGTATTACAAGTTTTTTCCCCCCTTTAACTTGTCAATTTTGAGTTTAAATATTTTTCTAATTACAGTTCCATCCTTGATTAGATTTACAAATCCGTACTCGAAACGTGTAGTTTCTAAGTTGTTCGTATGTGTGATTGAATGATTCTGGGGTTTTCGAGCGCATCTTGCAGCTTAATCCTATTCTGAGCATCATTATTACCAAATCTTTTCGCAAGTACTAATTTTTCGATTTCACATAAGGAATCTCTACATTTTCGTTCTGTTAATTTCTGGGTTTGATTTGTTAAATTCCCGCAAAATTGTTCACGATAGACGCATTGATCTTTTTTCCGGGAGGTCTGAGGGACAAACTGAGAAAGACAGAGAAAATTGTAACGGTGTTTAACAGTGGTCAGTTGGTATGACTTTTAGGTCACGTTTACTGTTTGTTATAATTGGCTTACCCAACTCTTGAGTCTTTCTCATTATAATATGTAAATGTAAATTATTATAAAAACCTCAGTTTATTGTATGAACTGAGGAAGAAATAACAAAATTACTAAATTAATTAATAATTAATTACTTCGCTGTAGCCCTTCAAAGTTACTAGCGCCACTCCCATAGTAACGATATCCCTTGAATTTTGCGAAAGATACTAATTTTTTTCCCATCATATATTTGATTTTATTCCCAAAATGAAAATGTGTCGTTCGGTTCCAAATCTCATCCTTAATCTTCGATACGATATGACTTTGAAAGCTTTTTTATACTTGTTACTTTTTAGTGCCTGTGCGAGTCATTATCCTATATATCATATTCAGAGACCAAATAATTTAGATTTGTATCGTTCTGGAATTTAAAAAGTGTGTATGTGCCGCATGCACCCTCTGTCTCTTTGGTTACGATTCTTGTATAACTCAATTTTGATGCCTTCATAGTTAGTGATGGCTCTTATTGTTTAAAAATAGTTTTTTCATTAAAAAAATTTGTTGGCATATTGTGGCAACATCAGTTTTGAGCACACCTGAGGAAAAATTTGTTTGTTACGCCTCCATTGTCTTTTAATCCTTACTTAATCAAGTTTGAAGCACTTATATGCTATTGGTAGGCTTCGCCTCACCTGTGTAAAACTAAAGTCTTTATGCACTCAAGAAAACGAAGTCTTTTCAGTTTCGTCAAGCTAAAACAAGATCCTTGTTGGGTACATATAATGGATGGGGCCTACATGGTCAAATATTTTTAGGTGCCATTGGTCTGAAAAAAGGCAGGCTTCATGCTTGCAATGAAATTTTTAAGTTTTTTTGTCACCAATTTTTATTAAAAATATAAGGGTTAATACAATGATTAGTCCTTACACTTTTCATTCATTTTGGTTTTGGTCCCTGAAGTTTGGAACCTCCAGTTTTGGTCCTTTAAGTTTGCTCCGTTTAAAACGTTAGTCCTTATATTTTTAAAAGGACTTGGTGTCACCTTTAACACTATTAAATATGCTGACATGTCTCTAACTCTGTTAAATATGCTCATATGGAACCAAGTGGACGAGCTGAGGTGGCTTATAAAAGATTAAAAAAATTTGACAATTAAAAAAATGGTAGAGAAAGGAACAGGTAGTAAAATGTAATACCTAAGTCGAAGGCCAAAACCATTCTTTGCAATAGAAAAAAGAAAAGGAGAGGGTTAGGTCAAAAGCGGTCCCACTTGGTAGTCGCCGAAGTTGAGCTGGCCGTCGCCGGAGGTGGGGAACTGACCGATCAAGGTGCGACGACAGTGAAGGAGGAATCGCATTTGACAGCAAAAAAAAAAGTAAGCTCATCTCAGACAATCACCACGCATTCTAATTCAAAGCTTATTTTCAACTATATTCTTGAATATATATTAGAGAAATGGTCTTCTCGAATACGTATTTGAGAACTAGTCTTCTTGAATACATATTCGAGAACTGATCTTTGGTCTTCTCTGCTCTGTCCTCTTCTCAGACTTCACATGCGCCCCACCTCGTTTTGCTTTGCCCTAGCTCTCAATGTCGACGACAAAAGCGACCTTCGATGACAACATTGACCTTCGGTCAGTTCAAGAATATAACAGTTTCCTTTGTGATAGCGTGGTGATTATCTGAGATGAGCTTACTTTTTTTTTTGTTGTCAAATGCAATTGCTCCTTCACTGTCGTCGCACCTTGATCGGTCAGTTCCCCACCTCCGGCGTCGGCCAGCTCAACTCCGATGACTACCAAGTGGGACCGCTTTTGACCTAACCCTCTCCTTTTCTTTTTTCTATTGCAAAGAATGGTTTTGGCCTTCGACTTGGGTATTACATTTTACCGCCTGTTCCTTTCTCTACCATTTTTTTAATTGTCAAATTTTTTTTAATCTTTTATAAGCCACCTCGCTCGTCCACTTGGTTCCATATGAGCATATTTAACAGAGTTAGGGACATGTCATCATATTTAACAGTGTTAAAGGTGACACCAAGTCCTTTTAAAAATATAAGGACTAACGTTTTAAACGGAGCAAACTTAAAGGACCAAAACTGGAGGTTCCAAATTTCAGGGACCAAAACCAAAATGAATGAAAAGTGTAAGGACTAATCATTGTATTAACCCAAAATATAAAATGAATGAATTTTCTTAGAAGACTGAATCATGTGTTGTTGAGATGTTAAAATTCTGCACTTCACAATTTCTTGTGAAAACCTGAAAAAAATATAATTAGAAACTGTAGTTAAGTTGTCTCTGGAAGATAGAGGGTGGACATTGTATTTAGCTGCAAAAGCTTAAATTTATGTATAATCTTCTATAGGTTTTTATGGGTTTATTAAAAGAACCAGAAACTTTTGGTAATTGGTATAAGAATGTAAATGAATGCATCTATGGCCTTCATTAATTCCATTTCTATCAGGAGGAAGGTTCATTTTGGCAGGGCTCGTCCCTCATTTGAGAAAGAAAAAGTATCATTATTCATGTTGTTGAGAGATTCAGGGTTTGATGAAAAACACTATGAGCATTTCATATATATTTTTCACCTCGTGAACCTTGTATGAGTTCAAGCATCTGGCTTCAAATGTATTGGTGTCTGAACCTTAATACTAGAATAAAGGTTTGGATCTTGGACTATTTTTGCTTCTTGGGAAAATTTTTCTTCAAGACTTCGCTCATCGAAAAAGAATTACTATTGTTTGTTTCTTTACAACAGTTTTCGTTAGAACAGTTTTTATAATATTTCTTTAGGCGCAAGTGATATAATTTGCTTAAAAACTTTTTAAATAGAAATTTTCCATGAAAATTTTAAGTAATGTTGAAATTGATGGAAAATTTTTCTTAATTTTCCAAGGAACCAAACTTGAGTGATAGAGGAACATAACCCTCTTCTAAGCGGCTTGCACTCCTATTGCTAAATGCTTTTCCTGTTTTGTTCTGTTTCATTCATGGGTAATTTTGCTTTAGTTGTGCAAATATGGTATGGTTAGATTAGTTGGAAATAGAATGGTAACTTGTTGCCCACAGCTAGCGGGAAGAATTTAGAGGTATCAAACGATACTGCAAGTGCTAATAAACCACCAAGCAAACAGGAAGAACCTCCTCCTGCTGAGGAGATGATGCAGGACTCAACTGCAGTTCCTTTTCCTGAGCTTTCTGAGCGTCGAAAGGCATTATTTGAACCATTAGAACCTATAAAGAACATTAATGGCCGACGGCCATCGGCTGAATCTTTACTTCCTCCCCCTGACTTTGAATCTGCAAACTATCCAAAGGGATGGCTGATTGGGAAGAAGCGAAAGCTTGTCAATGTTGACGTTGTAGAAAGCATGCGTAGGATCGCCATCCAAGAAATGAACAGAAAGGTGCCACATGTTCATCCTCACCTTCTAAACTTTCAAACATCTTATCAATAATAAACAATGAAAAGCTGAGATGTTTGGGTTATTGTTGGTCACAGGACCGGGAAATTGACGGGTTGAACGAGCAATTGGAGGAGGATGCAAGATGTTTGGAGCATCTGCAAGTCCAGCTACTGGAAGAGAAGAGCAAACGTGCTCGAATTGAGAGGGAAAATGCCATGCTCCAAGAACAAGTTAACATGCTCATGAACATGATACAAGAAAATGAGCAAATGGCCGACGAGGAACCAGGCCATGACGAATCATAAATAGTGTATTAGTATTTGCAGTATTGTCATTATGCTCCATGTGTCCGTCTGTTTATTAATTCTTTTTCTCAAGTAAGCTTTGGCGGGGTGTGCTTACGTTTTGCTGCCATATTTGAGTTAGCGGAGTGCATGTATTTATACTCTCTTCAGGTTCGAAAAGGTATCAAATCAAATCGAATCGAACTGAACGTATTATTTGTTTATCGAAGGAAGAATAATGTAAATCTCTCATGGTCTGTGCTGTATTGGGGTAAATTATTAGTATCATTCTTCTCTCAAGCTATGGGAGAATACTATTCTACATCACAGCTTTCTTCCTCTTGTTGTATTGACTTTAACCATATGGATGGGTTTATCATTAAGATTGTCTAGTTGTTATAACTTATCTAAGTCTTCCAACTTCTCCCGCACTAAAATTTGTATGAAAATTGAAATTTTAATATTGATGTTGGTATGCGTTGGAAGAGATGCCGAGGAAACGTGAAATTCGGAAGCGGCAACAATTAGCTGCCGAAGAATACTTCAATGGAAATATTAATGATGTTGACAGTAAGGTCACTGCGGACAAGAAAAAGTTTGGCCGAAAAAAAATACAGGAACAGAAAAGTAACTGGAACTAGAGAGAAACACTCAGACATCAGTGAATTCAGGATGATGGTGAAACCAAACCATGATTTGGAGAATAGTTTCTGAAGAATAGATATTGTGAAAAAGTGATTCTAATATAGTGAGAATGATTAGATAGTTGTTATCAGAAACACTTTTTATATGTACAAATTACTAAAAAAGACATAAGTTAATATGATAATTGCATAAAAGATAAATTTTATAATATATTTTAATTTGAAGGAATAAAATTGTTAATAATATATCTTTTATCAACATAATTAATATATAAGATAATGTAATTAATAAATAATTAATATGTGTATATATATTTATAAAATATAAGATTAAATATGTTTGTAGAAAAATAATTGAGCGGTGTTAAAATCATATTACTGTTAGGATCTACTTTGAAAGGCACAATTATACTCTCTAACTTGAGCCAGAAGCAGAATGGCTTTACTTTTTCTGAAACCATAATTTTGAGCCCAAAATTGTGGTTTGCTTATTCTCCCCTTTTGTTTGGCAAATTTTTGACCCAAACCATGGTTTTGGCCATTTGTCAAACAGGCCTTAAGTGGATGTTCTACATGAAAGTTTACATCGAAGCAACCATGACTTTCTGGGCTTTGATCCAAGGATGTGCATAGAGCAAATAATATGAGTTAAGCACGCCACCAAAAAGTGGTTGTACAGCTGGGAATACAAGCCAGCTCGTGAATATGCAGTGTGGGTTGAAGTAACCCTCGTTTTGATGGGCTCGAAAAATGCCAACCCTAACCCTTCATAGTAGGTTGGCTAGCCAGTCCGCCAATCGACCATCTTTTTTTTTTTTTTAATTCTCAATTTTTAAACCTTATTTTTTATTTAGTTTTCCAAATTAATAAATGGTGATCCAAAATTTCAAAAGCAATTACAAGTACAAATTATATTTAACCACACTTAAAATAGTCAATACAAATATAAAATAATACATTGCAAATATTTTACACGATTAACATTCAACATCAACTCATCAACTGATAAAATTTACAATTTTTTCATACAAATACCATGTTTGATGCAAAAAAACTATCTTTTAATAAATTAGAAGTGCATCTATCTATTCTTTTTAGAGTTCATTCACAATGTTTTTCTGAAACACATTTTTTGTAATAAATATGGTCTTATATTTGATTGTAGTCGTTCAATTTTTGTTATACATATAGTATGCTTTTTTTAATATTTTTTGTTTAGATATGTAACATGAAAATTGAAATGTAAATGAGAGAAGAAAATTTTCAAATATAATAATATATTATTTGTATGAAATTTTTTTAAAAAAAAAAGTGGCAGGTGCGGGCTGGCAAAATGCCAACCTTAACCCGCTTCTTTATGACAAGTTGGTGGGCTGGCTGAAAGGCCCCAACCCATATTCCTGGTTGAGTGGCAGGTTGGGTTGAAGAAAATAGGGATCATTTTGATGCTGTCCTTTTCAACCTGCATCCACCAACTCTCAGGCCACCCCAAGCTATCTCGCCAGCCCTTTTTTAAAAATGTTTTTACAATTTTTATTTTAATTTTAATAAGAAAAAGTTTTCATTTTTACTTAATTTACATATAATTTTGTATTTTGTTAGAGACTTTGATTCTAAATTTGATTTCTTATTTTTTTAGTGTTTGACCATTTTTATACTGATAAAATAATTATCAATAATGAATTATATGTTTATATTTCAACTTCTAAAGTTAATTTAATTATATAATTGTATGAAAATAAAAGAATAAGAATAATTTGGTCTATAAAAAATTTATAATTTAGTTTTAAAAATTTTAAATATATATGTAAAAATAAAATAAAATAAAAAGATGAAAATTCGCGGGTCAGCTCTCCAACCAGTCCCTAGTAGAGTGGGCTGGCCAAATGGAAGCCTATCAGGATGCAGTCTGGAGTCCGGGCCAACCCGTTCTAGCATCTTTAGTTGTGCATGTGATGCTGAAAAACTGGCTACAATTGAAGATATACAATACCCTCGTGCGGGATGGTAAAAAGCTGAGAGCAGCTGTGAATGTCCTCTTAAACCACTGTAACATCTTTTGTTTTGTGATGCTGATGAACATGCGACTGTATTCTTCTGTCACCAGGCACATGATGAAAAATTGTTTTCCTTTTCGGTATTGTATTTTTGTTTGGACAAAGTAAATCCATCCAGGCAGCATAACTAATAGAGATCATAAGTGAAGCTAATATGATAATCTTTTTAAGATATATATATATTGTTAAAATTATAATGAATAATGTCTAAGATTTTTGTTAACAAGTATCGTACAAACTGTTGATTTTTATTACAAAAAGAAAGTTAATATAATTTTTAATCCTAAAATTTGAGTTTTGTTTTATTTAGATCCTTCAAATTTCAAACATATAATTTTAGTCCATAAAATTCAATTTGTATTAAAATATAAGTCTCCAACTCTGTAACAATGTTGCAAACTGTATCAAAATGACATATGAATTCACCAGATAGCATCTAATTAGAATTTGCGTAGATAACATAAAAAGAAAAATTAAAAAAATTCTCTTTTTTGGGCCAAAAAAAAAAAGAATCCTAAAACACAGTTGTTTAACCGCCTGTTTATTCTTCATTACTGTCCGTATTAGGAGCTTTTCACTGCATTATATTCAATTATTCACACAAAATATAGTTATATGTCATGTAGCAAGTTCACATCACCATTTAAAGCCATTAATGACACTTTAGCAAATTTTAACACTTTTACAGTTTTAAGAACTAATATTTTAATATGAACTAAATTCTAGAAACTAATTTGAAGAACTAAAAACAAAATAAACTCAAATTTTAGAGGTCAAAAATTACATTAACTCAAATAAAAAAGATAAATTACAATATAACTATTTTATTATTAAACAACAGAAGAAAAACTACTAAAACCATGTCTGAAATCGTGACTGTGATTCGCAACCAGGCTTAATCCTCAATAGGGGATTTACTGTCATCACTATGAATTTGAACTTCACCCAACTATTACTTGACAACTGAAATGAAAATAAAACGATCCTAAGAATTGCCACTTACGGAATGTACATATCTGTAAACTTGGCGAAAGCTGTCACGGGGACTTTAACATTCCAGACACAAACATATACATACGTTATACACACTAGTCCGGTAAGCCTACAACTGCTAAGTACTACATTTTGCCAGGATTCTTCATCAATGTCAATCTCTGAATCTCTGGGTTTGAAGTTGAGATAGAAACAGGCAAACAGCAAACATAGAAATTCACTCTCACACACCACATCTTACTGATGCTTCCAACTATGGGATCAGATTCAGACCATTACCTAACTTGGTTAACAGAATCATCTGCCATGGGGAGAAGAAACTGTGGCAAAGAAGCTATCCTTGGAAGATTAAGCAGTAGCTCCCCTACTGATTCCTTCCTGCGCATGCCACTGCCACTAACCTGCTTGCTGCCAGAAGCATCATCATCCCCAGATTCGACAACCGTACTTCTGCATGATAACTCTAGATCCAAGTTGGTCTTTTCACCTACTTTTCCGCTACCATCAGAATTATCAGTTCTCACACTGGTGTCCTGTGTTGTTGCAGGATCCTTCTGCAGAAGGCAGCACAATGAATTAACCCTTGACATGAGAAACTGTTCATCCGAGGCTGCAGTAACTAGAGAGTCGTTAAGCAAGTATTGGGTAATTTCCTCCAGGATTAGTTTGCTTTGCTCATTGTCACTGGAAAATGCTGGATTGCCAGATGTCATCTGTTCTGAAATGCAATTTCCAATGTGGTTTACTATATCGTTCATTGACATTGATGGGTGAAGTCCAGGCACTTTGATCTGATCCAAATTGTTAAGAAACTTCAAAGCGTCAAATTCTCTATTCCTTGGCTGTTTGATTCTATGGGGCTCCGTGACTGCGTAAGGATAAACAACACACTCAATTTAGTCAGAGATGATAGCGAGAAAATGATGTGGCTAAAGTTGCATGTATGTGAGCACTGTGAACAATTGCACCCAAGAGCTAATAGCCTGACCAATTAGACATAAGACTAAGCAGTAAGATGTCACTTGGCAGTTCAACCAGAAAGTGAACATATCAATAAAATTACAGACTGTACATCGTTTAGCCTCACCAACTCTTCAGCATTTTGCCAACATTATGTCAGTGAAAATTTCTCCAAGTTAAACACAAAACCATGGATGTTGCTTCAAAAAACCAAATTTGTTCCCAAAATAAATGCAAAATTGTACCTGAGCTAGGAGGATAAGTGATTTCCTGGAAAACATTTTCAAAAGCTTTGCCGACAAGATTGTGTTCACTTTTCGAGGAAGATGATTGAACTGCAGATGCTGATTCCACATCCTGCAACTCAAACAAACCAGCTTGCCCTTTGCCTATTCTATCCAAGGAAGCAGTTGATTCAAGTTGATCATTAATTGCAGTTTTGGATTCAAAATAAGGAGAATCCAAAACTATATCAGGTTGTTGGCTTAAGAAGTTTAGGCGTGGATCACACTGGATTAGCTTCTCAAAATGCTTTCCTAATAGTCCTTGTGGGCACTGCAGAAAATGCCGTCTACAACAATGAAGAGGACAAACATTAGGAGTCATCGTTCAAATTCACGCAGGGACGTTAATGGTTAAATGATAAGAGACCACTCCAACATCGGGTAGGTTACACATAAATCTCTTAATACTCCCTGAATTCTCTCTATAGACTAGGAAATCCTTAAGAGGCAATTTCAATTGCAACATTAATAAGAGGTCATCAAAATCAACCCTGGGAATATAGCATTACCATTTAATTTACGGCCAGTTTCATAAAATTAGAGATATCAAAGACACAGTCTGACCACTGAGTTCGCATTCAGCACTTCCCTAGCACTGGTCAATTAGTGTAGCAGCTTATAATAGACTCTAAACTTCAGGCGAGAATTGTCTATTTTTGAAGATATGAATAGTAATAGTATTACATAAACACGAAATATATTTAAGGCCGGAAAAACTACAAAAGAATTAAGAAATAAAATCACAGATTCAAAACATTATAATTTGATATCATTTATGAAGAACTTAATCAATAGTTCTCATCAACATATTTGCCGTTATTTCAGTTTTGTCTAGTCAACATGCTAAGCATCTCAGCTATTCTGAAAACCAACGCACTTGAAGTATCCTTAATCAGACAGTGAGAATCACCATCCTACAATTACAGGGTCAAGATATTTCATTGAATATATGCATCACCAAGACTCGTGTGTTAAGAGAACACAGTGCATACCTCTGTATGCTTGCTTGTCCGCCAGTAAAGTCTGATGTCGCCTGCCACAAGGTATGCTTCCTTGGTTGTGGATTGATCTCCCTAAAAAATAAGGGTCTTCGAGCCAGCTGGAGGGAAGAAGAAAATGAACTTAACATGGTGCTTACTAGTGATGCTCAATGCAGTAACAATGATACAAAGATCAAAACACAGAGGACACTTGCCACAACTTCAAGGGTTCCTGGTCCGTCATCAGGGTAGTTTGCCTTAAGAGCCATGATATCAGACCACGGGATTTCAATCTTATTCTTAAGACAGCCATCAAGAACTTCCCACACAAGTTTATGCTTTGCAAAGTAACACTTCGCCACCAAATCTCCTTCATATCTTGACTTATACTGCAAACCATTGGGAAAAAAATTAAAATAACCGTCTATCACTGCATATATGCCGGCATTACTATTTTATGTCAATAATTTTCTTTGTTTTAGTTGTAATCTCACCTCCCAAGTCCCAATTTTCAAAATGGAAGCAGGGAAATTCGAGGCCTTGAGTTTACCATCGGGGGCGACAGAAGCTTTTGCACCCTTGTGGTCTTTCTTGTCGGCTGTCGCTAATTTGGTATTATCTTCTTGTGAGAGTCTCATCTGAATTAAATCCAGAAGAGATGGGCTCTTTTTAAGACGCAGCCCCAACGGGCTAGGCTCATCAAGGGGATTGTAAGACGCCGGCGGGATTGAAATAGGATTATCACCACAACTCCACTGTTCCGGGGGGAAAACGAATAAATGAATTAACTATATAGCAAACAAGCACCAAACAAAGCCGAAGAATCCAAATTCATAAATATCTCGCAAAGAAAGCAATAGAAATGCCTTCGAAAAGAGGGAAAAAAACAACGAGGAAGGAGAAATTCAGATTAAATTTACATTTTGTCCATACACGATCGGGGAGTTTTTTTTCACTCTTCACCAGAAACGTACAAATAATTTATCTTTTTTTTTTTTTTTCCGCCCTGTTTTTACCGAATGTTTCAGGAGCTGGACCGTGTAAGGATGAAAGTTAGGAACCAAATAACGAAGCTGTCAACGAAACCAAAACTACCCAGCACTTTTATGGCGGATTCAGATTCAGATAAAGATAAATAGCAATATAAATTCAACCAACCACTTGACTAGCTACACAGAAGGGAGGAGATTGAGAATAAGAAACGAGGACCAGAAAAGGATAAAACCTCGTGAGAGGAGTTCAATTTAGGTCGCTTGCGAAGAATGCGGAATTCATCATCACCAGAATCGTCAACCTCCAACTTGACCTTTTTGAGGCAGTGAGCCTCCGATCTCATTAACTGAACCATGGAGCTTCAAGTCCCAGAATCTATATCTATCGAAAAAGCGATAACCCTTCAAATTCACAACAACAAGCTTCCTTTCTTGTACAACAACACTGTGAAAATGGCGGGCGCTTCGGCTAAGAACGAAGAAACCAAACAAAAGCCGATATCTCCCTCAATCTCGAAGCGCAAATACCACGTGCTCATAGCGAAAACGACGACGAGTTTTAAAAGGGTACGCAAACGGTACAATGAAATGACTAAACTACCGTTCCTTTGGTTGCTATTTTGTCGTTTACTGAGGGTATAGATGGGAATAATAACTGCGATGAAGCGCGTTGCTTTGTACAGTAACGAACGGAGACTGGTTCATGTCACGTGGCATCACGTGCTGTAGATATGGATAACACGTGGGACCCGGTTCGTGAACCTTCTCAGTCTAATTTTGTCGTGACTTGTGGATACGGGAACTGTGGTGATTGGGTGGGCGAACACGTGTAAGAATCTGGTAGCACTAATGAACACGTAAGCTAGAAAGTGGGGCCAATCAAACGCCCGAGAGGATAATGTAAGTTGATATATTTTTTTTTTTTTAGGTTTTTAGAGGCGATGCCTTTATCCTTATGGATAAACTTCACAAAATGCCGATCAAGTTGTGCTTCAAGTGGTGCACAACTACGTGATTTTAATAAGTAAAAACGAAAAACCATTAAAAAAATATAAGGAAAAAATGGCTGGCAGTGAGCAGCGGATTTAGTCGCGAAATTATGTTCAATTATGTTCTGCGGTTCTTAATACTAGTACTTTTTAGTAAAGACACAAATATGTGCGTAAATGCCCTCTCATTTTTTGATAAGAAAATTATTTCTGTTAACTAAATTTAAAATATTTTAATATCTTCAGAATTAAAATTTTTAATATCTTCAGAATTAAAATTATGTTTTCATAATTATTCTTCTCTAAATTCTCTATTTTTAAAAGATATTTTAATTATAGTATTTTTATTATTGTCTTATTTTATAAGAAGACCAAACTTTTGTAGATGTTTTTATTATAAAATTGCGGGAGTTGTATGTCTTGACTAGGGAAATTGATGTGTGGTTTCTAAGCAAAGCATCAAGTGGGCAAACTACTTTTGATTCAAGCTGAACTGGAAGCCCACCCAATGTCTGTATCATTTTATTTTACTTTTAATAAAAATTATATTCTTTATCCGAAGAAGTTCTTTCTTTTTTTTTTTATTAATAAGGTTTGAAATAAAAAAATTGCCCGAGAAAAATTAAGTTTTTTTATCATTTAACCCAATTATTATTAGTGTACGTATGAATATTTGAATGGTTTCATAATTTGTGCGGTAAAAAAAATCGTTTCGTAATTATTAATTTTTAATTTTCCGTGCATAGAAAAGTGACATCGTAAAGTTTTGTATTTTCCTTAAGGTGGAATTGTGACATAATTTTTTCAGGAAAGATTATGCCATAATTTTGATGAAAATAATCTATCAATTAAAAAAACAATTGAGTTTTGTAAATTTATTAACATTAAAATTAATTTCACAATTAGTAATAATTGAATTGGTTAGGCGGAACTTGATTCCTTCAAACAAAATTGAATTTCACATTTCAAAACAAAAAAAAAAAATACTACCACCAGTGTTTAATATAAGACTTAATTGACTAATTTGGAGAAATTAAAAATTTTAATTAAGTTGCATAATGATACTTCCTCCGGCTCTAAATGTAAGATCTAATTTGTCATGTAATTTATATTACAAAATGAGGCTCACATTTAAGGCCAAAAAAATAATAAATGTCACGTGATACTCTCCAAAAATACCCTTATATAAAACTTTTAAAAATTTAATACCTAATCAAAAGCTGACATCATGTAGAGCTAAGAAAACGGGCATAGCCCGCAGGGCTAGCCTGTTTAAGCTTGAAATTGTGAGGACTGGGTTTGGAATTTTCCTCTTCAAATAGAAAACAGATTTAAAAGGACTAGCCCTACAAAACTGAGAAATTAAACTAGCCGGCCCATTTAGGCCATTTTATTTTTTTTATTTTTTGTTTTTAAATTTTTTTTGTGTAATTCTAATATAATTAGTTTTCCTACATTATTAATGATATTTTGAATATTTAGTTATTATTATCATTTTGAAATTAAATGCCACATAATGGCTGATTTATTTGATTTTAGACAATAATTTATCCAATTAAATTTTAAAACATGAGTTAATTTGGACTTTAATAATGATTTGATTTATATTATATGTGTTGATATTTTTAAATTATATATATTTGATAAAAGAGTATTTTTATACTTATATAACTTGTGATTCTATAATTTGAATTAGAAATTTATGAGTTTCAACAACAATACTTCTCAAATTAAAGTAAACTAATATCTAGACTGTAAAATTTAAAAGTGGAGTTCCTATAAAGAAGAAAAACTTAATATTTTTACTACGAAAGAAGAGCAATTGAGTATAGTGATAATGAAGCTTCAAAAAATTAATAATAATATTTGTCTATTCCACATTTGTACTATTAATGAAACTTTTAAATGTTGTTGTCTTATTGATGGATTTTTTTATGTTCTTGACTGTTGATAGATATTTAGATATGATAACATTTTGTATTTGTAATTTAATTTAATTTATATTTATGTCTTTTATTAATAATTTTATTAGTTTATTTTTATTTTTTGATTAAAAAATATGAAAAATATGAAAAATAATATTTTTTTTAAAACAAGCCTAAGGCTCGTGGGTTGGTCCTAAATTTGTTAGTTTGAAGGCCAGATGTAACAAATTGAAATATTTTTAAAATTTTAGCCTTATACAGTTGGTCCTTTTAAACCTATTGGCCCTTAAAAGCCGGGTCAGCTTGTATTTCTACTTCGAGCGTGGCGTATAGTTAGTTCATAGCGTTATTAATATACGGACGCGATGTCGATACATGAGAGTGTGTACACTTATTCCGTCACGTGTCCTGCTTCGAGCTATTGCATGGTCTGTTTCAAAACATCTTCATAGCGTTATTAATATGAACCAAAAAAAACTTCCTACCATCCCAGCCGAACAAATGAAAGTTCGTTAGATTATTAATTATTAAATTTGCAGAGAAGTGAGAAGAGCGGAGAAAGTAGAATTTTGCTATGTGTAATATCTACTTGAATTATTGTGGTAGTATTTAATTATAGTTAATAGAATATAAATAACGGTAGTTTGAAAAAAAATGAATAAATATGAGAGACAAAGTAAATTTAGATTTTATATTTAGAATCAAATTGAACGTGAAACTAGGTCTTATATTGGGAAACGAAGTAGTACATTGTATTACTTGTACTCCCAAAATCCTTAATATAAAAGTTACCACCTCTAATCATTAATATAAGAACTAGTTAAATATTCTATTTAGTCCTAAATACATAATCCTAAGCCCTTTTGTCAATATTTTATCCATTTTGCCCTCAAAAAATTTGTATAGTAATTATATATATTAAAGAGTTTCTATCAAAGAATAATTTAAATATGCATGATTAATAAGAATATTTTAAAGAAGATAACTTAGTTATTACAAATAATTAACTTAACTAATTTTTTCAATATTCATAAATTAGTTATCTAACTTTTATATTAAGGATTAGAGACAGTTCTTAATTAATTTGGGTAGTTTAAGAAGGTTAAAGAAATAATTAACTCTAACAAATGTAAGATGGTTCCCTAAAATAACTTGACAGAAGATTAAGTTATATATCAGTTTATAAGTTAAATAAATTAACTTGAAAAAATGATTAATACAAGAGTTAAATTAAAGTCTTTCGCTCTCTAAGTTTTTGGTAAAAAAAGAAAACTCATTCTTTAATTAACTCTTACATTTAAGATCACACCAACGTAAGAAATTCAACTAGGGATTTGTAAAACAACATGGCCCTTGTGTTAAAACGAAATCCACATT
Source organism: Neltuma alba (assembly GCF_004799145.2). Taxonomy (NCBI): domain Eukaryota; kingdom Viridiplantae; phylum Streptophyta; class Magnoliopsida; order Fabales; family Fabaceae; genus Neltuma; species Neltuma alba. Next base: position 106,353 of record NW_021636937.1, on the reverse strand, counting down.
TTTATGAGGTGTCGATCATAGCAAATGGACAAGTCCTCATCAAATCAAAGGATATCACAAAATTAAATACCCAAACGACTAGGAACGATGGACCTCCAATTAACTCCAAAATAAGTTGAATAGATATAACAATGCAATCATTTGGTCAACAAATGCGACTTGCACGGAGCATTCTTTGTAGAATTTAGCATAATTATATATTTCTTGACGAATTTAACCATCATTCAAATTAGTTTCTTCTATTTATCGGACCTTATAATTCAATAACACAAACGGTTTCTTAATTTTTTTTGTCGTGAGTTTGAATCGTCTATAAAAATATAATAGGCCCCTGAGTTATAAAAAAAAAAAAAAGAAAGACTTCACATAATTTATTAATTTCTAATATTATAATCTATGATTCATAATGAGCCCTGTAACTTCTATATTATTTAAAAAGGTAAGTGAAAATCAATACTCTTTTTTGGGTGGAATCAAGCTCAAAAACAAACTAGCCTAAACAGCTATTGCACATGGCATCTCTATGCAAGTCCTGCATGATATACTCGCGGGTGGTGACGTGAAAGGCACGATCCCAGCCACGAGGTTCAGTAGTGCTTTCTTCATTGAGCGACCTGCGACCCCTTATACTAGTTCGCGTGCATTTCCCACTAACATCCCATCAAGCCCTCAATCTCTCCCATGATGTATTCTGATATAGACATAATAGGAACCTGTCTTAAAAAAATTCAGAAATTACAAATTAAGTGATGAGTAACGAAAATAACTAAGAAATAAAATAATAAGAATTAAAAAAAAGATAAGTGATCTTAAAACTAGAAACCTAATAAATGTAATATTTTAACTTACAATTATATATAGAGTCAAAACATGTCAAATAGCACCATATTGCATGCCATTAAGCTTAGGAAACCATGCTTTGAGATATCATTTTCTTGAGTTATTATTCACTTGGTAACTGTAAAATTTTAGCTAACTTTAAAAATTTATAATTAATTTTAGAAAAATCAAAATGAGGTGGTTTCAAGTTTTATTTGAAATTCTTTCAGTTCTTTAGATAAAAAAATAGGCACCAATCCAATACTCATTCAATTCGAGCTCTATTTTGTTCTAAAAAAGTATTGTTCATTTGGTCAATATTTTAATTTTTAACATTTTACCATAACTTTAAAAATCCATAACTTTTCGTATGAAACTCCAAATGAGGTGATTTATCACGTCATTTAAAGCTTAGGATGTGAACTTTAAGCTCACCAAATCTCACAGTTAGATTCCATCATTTAGTTAGAGAAGTTGCAGCTTCAATACTAGGGTCTTTTTTCAAGCATTTTAATCCTTTCTAATTACTTTAACTTGTAAAATTTAATCCATAACTTGCATTTTTACCAATAGCCATTCATGCTATCATCTCTTATGCATCGTAGTTCCTCCCAAGGGATGGGAGCATCATTCCATATAAGCATCTCTCATAGAGTACATATTATTACATAACTCTATTCGAATTCATAATTACATGATACGGAAAAGTTCATCAATGCATGACATTTCATGCAGTCTTCTTCTCATACATCCATATTATTCTTCCCTTTCTTTCTTGATGAGCCAACCTCTAGTAGTATCATTTGAATATAAAGGAGGGTGACATTTCAAAGAAATCTTAGTAGCAAAAAACAACAATTATAATGTTAACAATGCAAGGTTAATTCATGCTATGTGCAACCAACATTCTCATACCTTTACTCACGTTGTCATGCCTTGGAAAGGGAGCATATCATCATACTATTTAACAACCCAACTATACATATTACCAAGGCATAAATGCAAGACATTTCATCCTAGCTAACTCCACCACATCATGGTATAATACACATAGCAAAAGCAACCAATGCAATTCAACACTAGAATTATAAGTTCTTCCTACCTCTTATCAAGCTTTGTTTCTTTATTTCTTGCCCTTATTCTTGAGTTTCCTCTTGCTCAAGCTCAATGCCTATCAAGTACACAACAATGGCACTCTAAATCAACCCAAACAACTTCATTACGAACTTAACCTAAAACCCTAACTCTTTATCCTCAATTTTAGGGTTTTTGCATCATCTTTTTTTTTTGTTAGTGGCAGTTTCACCCAAGGGGGTGAATTGGGTGATACAAAAAAATTGAATTTTAAAAACAAATGACCAAATAAATAAAAGAAAATAAGTTTAGAAGGATTTCACCAAAGAAGTGCAGCAGAGCAATACGTAGGAATTTATACTGGTTCGGTCTCAACCACTTGACCTACGTCCAGTTCTCAGAACACCTCTGAGTTTTCCACTATACTTTAAGATTCAATGGGCTCTTAGTGCCACATTACAGTAATTGAGCTCACTCTCAATCACTCCTTTTTACTTCTCGTAAGGTTACAATCCCCTCAAGAGTCCTAAACTCTTGAGTCACTCGTTGAAAGTAATAAATGATTTACAATCTCTCTCTTAAGAGTATATAGGATAAACACTGATGCTCAGAAAGTAAAAATAGAGTAATGAATGCAGAGATTAATTTCAACAGTTGGTAGCTCAGTTCATTCACTGTTTCATTTAGTGCTCTTCACGGTTTTTATAGTTAGAAACTTCTAACTTTTTGTTAGACATAAGAGCTTGTAATCGTTAAGATATCCTTTGCTTATGTTGATAGTTGCAATGGTTGTTAGTAATAAATGCACGTCTGACGGAGGTAGCTTGAGCCTATAATATATCCGTTGAGTCTCGTAACCTGTGAAAATGCATCGGTGGAAGGATAGTTTTCTTCATAAGAGAATATGAATGTGTAATAGAAGAAAAAATGATCCTTGGATTTAATACACAAAGTGAGAATCATAAATCAAAGGTCAAATAATTAGAGAATCAAATTTTATCAAAGATTTGATTGATAAGTTGCTTAATCAATAAGGTTATTGATTAATTGGAAATGAGGCAATCTGAAAAACATACTCACTTATTGAAGTCATTATGGATCATACACTTTATAGAACAGGTTATCAATAAAGAGTGAATTATTGTCAAAGTGTTTTTATCAAGAAAATACTTCTGAAATCAGTTGAAAAGCATGTAACTTGAATCGAGTGTCTTCTTTGCTTTTTATAAGAATATAAGATGATTAATGAAGGTTGAGAAAAGTTTGAAGATAAGATAATATCATGTTTTCTAAAAAATATAGTGAAGAACAATTTTAGGAAATGTAGTTGAACTTTATGGAACAAATTATCGATAATTCACTTTATCCAAGAGCTTATCGATAATTGATGTAACTATAGAAAACTATTTTAAAACAGATTTATTTGAAAAATTATCAATAAGTGACTTGATCGAACATGTTATCTGAAAAGCCATCTGAAACACTCAGTCATAGTAAGATAAGAAAACGTGACTTTAATCGATAAAGTAATCGATAAGTGCATTTATTGATTAGATGATCAATAATTATAATTATTGATAAGATGATCGATAAATGTTCGAGTAAAACTAGAAGTTTAGACGTATTGAGTGAAACTTGATCGAGTAGATGATCAAACATCTAAAGAAGTTTAACAAATCAGACTTACTCAGTTTTAGAATAGGTTATCAATAAGTATGAATATCGATAAGGTGATTGATAAATCATGAAGTGTTCTAAAAAGATGAGTCTTACCAATTATCTAACACGTGATCGATAACCTCATTTATTCCTAAGGTCATCGATAAAAACTTATCACCACAGAGAGAAATTTATCTTTTTACTTGATAGATTATTGAACACTTGGTTTATCAATCAAATGATCGACAATTTCTTAACAGCAATCATATTGGAGCAAGCTTACACATTGATCGATAAGGTGATCAAACATTCCATTTATCTAACAGGTTATCGATAAATGCAGTTATACAATAGATTATTGATAAAACTTAATAGTAATTATTTTCAAAGACATTTAGCCATTTATCCAACAGGTGATCGACAAAACTTAAATAGATAAGTGGAGAAACTTAACTACTTACTTTGTTGTTATCATCAAAACCTTATATCTAACATTCTTCCCCTTTTTGATGATGACAAAATAAAAGATATATATATAATGAACTTAAATTGCAGAAATTAATCATTACTCAAAATAGGATCACAAAAATTAACAGAGAATAAAAATTGCAAAACTTAAACACAAAAATTAACAAAGGTCAAAATAAATCGCAAAATTCCAATATTAAAATAGTTAACAATAGAAGATCAAAACACAGATAACACAAAACACCAAAAAAAAAAGGAACTAAAAATGAAACTAATCCAGATCTACATCCTTCTCCCTTTTTTGGTCAGCATAAAAAACAGATGTGGTAGAGATTAAGGATGAAGGAGGTAGGGTAAAAGGAATAGGAAGAGGAGGAAGTTTAGAGATTAGAGAGAGAGCTTGAGAGATAGGTAGGAGAGGTTGAGGTTGAGAGACAGGAATGATGGCAAGAGATGTTAGGGTAGGAACAGTGGTTGAGGATGAAGAAGTGGAAGTAGGTATAGTGGTGAGAAGATATAGAGAAGGAACTGGAGAGGGTTCGGGTTCAGTTGAGGTTGGTGCAGATGGATGAGTGAAGAGGTTCTCATATGAAAAAGAAATGCTAGAGAAGTTGGTTGAGAGTGAGATGACTAGCCTCTTAACTTCTTGAAGCTGCTTTTCAATGACATCAAATCTTTGAGTAACCTCCTTTTCCAAAACTGCCATTGTTTGTCTATGAAGATCCAGAATTGTGTAGAGCCTTTCAAACTTTTTGTCAGATATTTTTCATAAACTCCTTGGCAATAGTATATAGTTTGGGCTCAAATGTTTGAAGTTCATTTTGGAACATTCCTCGTATAGTGAAGGGGATTGAAAGACGCGCAACGGAAAATAAATTTAAAATTTTCAATCCCTTGCTCGGATCTACCGATTATGTTTAAGTCAAGTAGTAAGAAGTATTACCTTCAGTGTTCGATTTCTTGGTGGCTCAGGGGTTCCGCCGTTCAGGATGCCTCTGCTCGCCTCTTTTATCGCTCGAAGTCGACAACTCAGATCGACTTCCTCTACCGGTATCCACACGAACAGCGTTCCAATCACGAACGATGTGCTAGCGACTCTTATCCTTCTAGGGTTTATGTTTAAAGAATCCGTCCTCCCTTCTCTATTTTTGGCTGTCTCTTATCTGCAAGTTTTTTTCACTCTCACTCACAAAACCCTAGCTCCTAATATCAAATATATAGGATGCTATAGGTATTATGAAGGAGATTTAATTTTGAAATTAATCCTAAATTAATTCTGAAATTAATACAATATCAAATATTGCCTAATTAGATAAGAAAACAATTAAATAAATATGGTTTATATTAAATCCGTCCCATAGATTTAATTCACCTATTTATTTAATTCAAAATAAAGATATGACGGAATTATATTTGATTTATTCTCATAAATCAAATTTGAGATATTATATTATATCTTAGCAATTTTAAAATTGATATAGATCTAATTTATCCTTATAAATTAAATCTAACAATTAATATCTCTTATATTTATATAATATGTATATATATACGAATTTATATATATATATATACGTCCACCCTATATTATTCATTGAATCTGAACATATCTTAGATTCAACGAATCTGGACATCATAGCTCGTGTTGGGCTATTTTGTGTGCGACCCTGTAGGCCCATATGAAGTTAGCAGTGGGCCATTAACTATAATGACTCACAAGTTGTAAGCGGTCTCTAGCAAGACATCATGACTACCCAAATCATATGAGGATCATTGAACGATGTAACCTTTCATACAACCATATCACGTCCCTTTTGTCACAAGACATTTTGGTCATGGATGAGGCATGGAGAACGTCATCCTCCTATTCATGACCGTTACTTTCTCGATCTTTGAGTAGTCTGAGTATAGAAACGGAACTACCTTTCCATTATAGTATGGCCATATATTTCTCAGACTCACTCATCGAGGGGCCCAGTAATATCTCTCTACAAATGTGAGGGACAAATTCCATCTTGACCATTCACATCCCTCCGCATGAAAAACCACTAAGCCTGAACATAGTCTTTATGATCACTCGGTTAAAAGTGACTTTTGACTAGGTCAAAGCTGAGCGTTTCTATGTAGGAATCCATGATGATCTCAGGTCAAAGGGCACAGTGACATGGTTTGTATATGAGAGAAGCTTATGACTTAACCCATGCAACTCTCTCATAGCGGGTCGGTCCAACACCTTGTACTCTTACGTGTGCCTATGATTTTGATTTATATCTCTATATATCTTCAAAGTCATACTGGTCTTATTTCATCTCTACTCCCACATAGATGACCGACCAGGGACATTTAGGATAAATCATGAGTTATCCAAGGATATCATCATAGTAAACATGCAAATAATATGATAACATAATTAAGAAATTCATAAATTAACAATGTTCATAACACAATCATTGGCCCCTAGGGCACAATTTCCAACATATAGAAGCTCCATAAAATGATGGTATAGAAGTTAAGGTTGGGTCTGCAGAAGATTGAGCCTATCTTGTCCCCTTAAAGCACTGGCTGCTAGCTATTTCTTTTCCATTTTTCTGCTTTCTTCTGTGCTGGCTGGAAAGGCAATAGAATCCTTATTTTGTTGAGTTGAGAGGTTCTAAAGATGGGGATTTTCTACTTTGTGTCTCCACGTTCTAGGTGGGCAATATTGTGCACTTGGGGAAAGTATAAGACTAATTGAGGGTAAGGAATAGGGGTTGCTTTGGATTTAAACAGTGTGAAGTTCTTTATCTCACTGAAGATCAATGCCCCAGTGTTGATCTTTTCCCTACTTATAATCCTAGCCAACAGCAGATAATCTTCTTGGGTTAGATGAGAGAAGCTTCAGATTTATTGACTATGCTTCTAGAGTAAATGTAGTAGATTATTCTAAAATAATCACACATTGGGCTCAGAGGAAAATTGAGCTCTCCAGCGAAGGCATCACTCTGCATAAGTATCTTATATGCTTTCACATAATTCATCTTAGGCCTTCTTACATGCTCTTAAGTACCCAAAAGTTCATTTATCTTTATAGGGTCCAGTGTGATGGTTTAGCCTCTGAGCTTAGTGGTGATGAGGCTTCTAGTTAGTTTTCCTTCTTTATCATAAGTATCATCTACTTCCATATTGCAATAAAATCTCCTCACTACCTCGGGACAGTAATCCTCTCTTATACTTAACCAATTCCTATAGTATTCCATGGGCTTGGAGAGATCCAATCTAATTTTCTCATTCATATTTAACAATTCAAAGTCCACATATACTACTAGACAGAATTTCCTTGTGGCAAAATCTGTTTTATATTTTCCCATATTCACGTCCTCATCTAATTTTCCCACTAAAAATTCTTCTATAGAGGTTTGTGAAGGGTTACCTTGAAATAGAGCTTGATGAGAGGCTCCTTCACTTGCCCTCTGTTTCTTCCTTCTCGGCTGTTTAGGGATTATCAAACTGAGAACAACATCCATAGCTTTCTAAACTGAAATCTCTTCATAGGATTCAGTTTCTGATCCTTCAGAAACCATAGGCAGCTTAGATTTTGATAGAGTCTTTCTCTTACTTAGTGTCTGCTAAGATGAACCTTGAGTTTGGCTCTTTCAGATTCTCAATGTACCACTCCTTGGTGGTTTATCTTGTTGAACCTTCAGTATATACCTGGTTTTGGCACTTGAGGGTGTAGTCTCTTTGGTTAGAGCACGCTTCTGAGAACTCTTCTCCTGACTTGAACCAGGTTGCTTTACTCGAGCCATTGCTGCGTAGGCTTGATTTTTGTAGAGATGTTCAGTGACTCTTGAGAGAGGATGGGTTTAGAGTGATCGAATGAGCTTAGATAATGTTTTTGAATGAGGTTTTGTTAGAAATTTAAAGGAACATGTGAGATTTTGACCATTGCTAGAAAATAAGGGTAACAGTTATCGAGTTAGGGTTCTGAAAACATAGAGAATTATCGATCAGATTATCAATTATGTGGGTGATCGATAAGCTTATTGATAATTTTGAAGAACATAAGGACATGTCTAACAGTTAGGAACACGTTATCGAAAAACATGTTATGGATAATTGTAGTTGATAAGTCTCATTATTTGCATACATTTCTAGCCCTAAACTCATGCTTTTGCCATCTATATTTGCATACTTTAGGCATAATTAGCTTCCATTGTGCATAAGAGTTGGTGAGAGGAATTGTGAGGTTTTATAGGTGTTTTTGCATGTTTTTATATGATTTTATATGTGTGTACTTTTGATCCTTACTTTGGTGTGAATTTCAGGGAGTTTCAGTTCTATCTGAGGCGCCACGGCGGATTTGGGAAAGCGCCACGGCGGATTTCCAATGGGACTCTCGGTAAAAGGCGCCGCGGCGGATGACGAAAAATTTCAGATTTAAATGCAGAGTCGCGCGCTTCAAAGGAGAACCAGATTTTCAGTTCCTCATTCTCCCCCCAGACGTGATTTTCTTGCTCTCGCCGCCCTCTCTCATTTCTCTCTTCCATTTTCGTCCAAATTCATCAATTTCCACCGATCAACCATGGATCTTTCATCAATTCTTGCTGTTTCTACCCTAATCCAGAGTATGAGTAGCTGAATTTCCAAGTTCTTCTAGCAATGAAGCTGACCTGAGTTCATAGAGCTGAACAGGGAGTCATTCAGATTAGTTTCTACTTTCTATTCTAAGGTTCATTTGTTTCAGTTGAACAATTGTGGTTAGAATGAAGGTTGGATGATTAGATTTATGTTTCTTGGGATTTAGATCTGATTGAACATTCAGATGTGAGTTGTGTCCTTTAATTCGGTTGAATAGAGGATTCTCTGTTTATTTGTAAATCTAATTCGTTTTACTTGGACTGTTGTTCTGTAAATCTGAATTTTGGTTGAATATATTGATGATTCACAGTTGTGTTCATCCTTAGAGAATTGCAACTTGCTTCTCAAGTGTTCTTGTCAATTGATTTTCCTTCTCACAGATCAAGATAATGAATCTAGTAAGATAAGTTGTTTCTAATCTGTGTTAAGAGAGATTTGAGCAGTAGCTGAATCTATCCATTTAATTGACATTAAGAGACTCCAAATTATAAGATTGAACAAGGAAGGTTGGATAAATTGCTAGGGGAACTACTATCTCTTATCTGAATCTCATTTGCAATTTACCTTTCATTAGATTTATTTCTTGTTTTGATTTCTCTTTTCTAAAACTCAAGCTTTCATCTTGGTAATTTGATAATTAAAAGTGAATTGTTAAGAATTGAAATACAACTTAAGGCTCCTTGAGAAGAATGACCTAGGTAGTGCCTCACTTGCTGCATTTCCCTAGTAAAACTTTGATTACCTAGCGACAAGGTTTATCAGTAGTCAAAAGCCATACCTGCCTATGTTGATCAATAACCTTATCGATAAATGAGGTTTTTGATCAAATAATCGATCAATATTACCTTTTAAACTTCTTTTTTGCTTCTCCACAAATTTCTCTTTTATTTGATCGATAATGTGTTTGATAATCTGGATTTTTGAACACGTTATCTATCATTCTCTGAGTGCCATTTCTCCATATGTTTCAATGATCGATAGTGTAATCCATAAATGCCATTACCAATTAGGTGATTGATAAATATAGTAATTTTTGAACTGTAATTATCAATGTATTCTTTGAATATCTCCTCCTCTGTTTTTCAATAACAAAACAGAATATCCTGCAAAACAAATTTCTAACTACTCCAATGCTTAAGTTAGCTTTCTAATCATCAAAACATTAAATTTGAGCATTCAAAATAAGGAGATAATATAGAATTTCTTATAACTCATTGGGATTTACCATTCCAATTCTTGTCTGAAGTAATTGAACTTTTGCTGGTCAAGCGGTTTCGTCAAGATGTTTGCAACTTGATATTTAGTGGGAATGAATTCTACTTTGACATTTTTCTTTTGAATATGATCCCGAATGAAGTGATGTCATACATCAATATGCTTAGTTCAGGCATGATAAACTGGATTCTTTAGCAAACTGATTGTACTCGTGTTGTCACAAAGAATTAGGATTTCCTTTAACTTGATTCCCAAATCTTGTAATTATTGTTTTAACCATAGTATCTAAGCACAACAACTTGTAGTGGTAACATACACTGATTCAGTAGAAGATTTGGCCATGGTGTTTTGCTTCTTACTTGACCATGATACTAGACATCCTTTGAGAAATTGACATTGTCCACTTGTGCTTTTTCCTATTAGTCTTATATCCTTCATGATCAGCATTTGAGTATCCCATTAAGTATTCTGCTCCTTTCTTTAGATACCATATCCCCAGATTTGGTGTTCGGACAAGATATCTAAGAATTCTCTTGATGGCTTCTTTGTGTGATTCCTTGGGGGTTGAATGATATTTGTCATATATTCCTATACTAAATTGAATATTTGGTCTGCTTGTTGTGAAATAGAGTAGTGATCCAATCATTCCTCTATATTTAGTTAAATTTACATCCTTGCCCTACTCATCTGCATCTAGAGAAATTGTTGAGCTCATTGGAGTGTTTGTAATTTTTGCTTGATCTAGACCATATTTCTTTAGAAGCTCTTTTAGGTACTTTGTTTATGATATTAATATGCCATTCTTCCCCTGTTTGATTTGTAACCCTAGAAAGAAATTTAATTCTCCCGTCATCGACATCTTGAATTCTCCTTATATTAGCTTAGCAAATTCTTGGTAAAGATCTTTGTTAGTAGCACCGAATATAATATCGCCTACTTAAATTTGAACTATTAAGAGTTCTTTTTTATTTCTCTTTATAAAAAGTGTTGCATCAGCCTCTTTCAAAACCTTTTTCTATTAGGAAATTGCTAAGACGTTCATACCAGGCTCTAGGTGCCTGTTTCAATCCGTATAAAGCTTTTTTAATTTATAAACATGATCAGGAAGATTTGGGTCTTCAAAACTAGGGGATTGTTCAATGAATACTTCTTCCATAATGTAACCATTCAAAAAGGCACTTTTAACATCCATTTGATACAATTTGAAATCTTTTATATAGGCATAGGCTAAGAGTACTCGTATGGCATCTAATCTAGCTACTGGAGCATATGTTTCCTCATAATCAATACCTTCTTCTTGGTTATAGCCTTTTACAACTAATTTGGCTTTGTTCCTGACAATTTGTGTAGATTTATCGAGCTTATTCTTGAGTACCCATTTAGTGTTTATGACTGGATGGTCATTAGGTTGGGGTACAAAGGCCCAAACTTGATTCCTCTTAAATTGGTTCAGCTCTTCCTGTATGGCTGCTCTCCAGAATTCATTGGATAGAGCTTCGTCAACATTGGTTGGTTTTATGTTTAAGATAAATGCAAAGAAATGCACTTTATTGAATACTTGTCTCCTGGTTTTGACCCCTTCATTGACTTTACCAATGACTTGGTCTATATTGTGGTCTTTGTTATGTCTCCAAGCTTTAGGTTGATCTAGATTATCTTGAGAAAATGTTTCATTTGAATTATCTTTATTCTCTTCGTTTTCTATAGAAGGCATTTTGTTGGGATGCTTGCCTAGACTTAATTTTTTAAAACCTTGAATAATCTCAGTGTCATCATCTAGAGGTTTTGAAATTGACTCAGTTTCAGCAAACACAACGTGAATTGATTCTTTAATAGTAAAATTTCTTTCATTAAAAACTCTATAAGCTTTGCTACAGTTAGAATAACCCAGAAATAAACCTTCATCGGCTTTAGGATCGAATTTACCAAGATTTTCTTTGTTGTTGTTGTGGATGTAGCATCTGCTTCCAAAGATCCTTAAATGAGCTAAGTTCAGCTTCCTTCCTTTGTACAACTCATAGGAAGTCTTCCAGAGCAATGTTTTGATGTATGCTCTGTTGGAGATGTAAGATGCCGTACTCATAACTTCTACCTAGAATACTTGAGATATTCCCTTTTCGTTTAGCATTGCTCTGGCCATTTCTGTAAGTACTCTATTCTTTTGTTCCATGACTCAATTTTGTTAAGGTGTTCTCAGTGCTAAGAAGTTATGATCGATCTCGTGTTCATCACAAAGGGTAAAAATGTCCCTGGAAGGAATTTATGGAATTCAAAGGGTTTTGGCTAATTTTGAATATTAGCAAAAATTGGATTATTTAAAATATAAAGAGGCCTCAAATAATTGGATGAAAATGGGAGAAAATACTTAAGGAATTATCATAGGTTTTAAAAATAATTCCATCCCTAGAAAGCGAAGATGTTGGCTTTAATAGAATTTAAAGCCTATTTATACATTATCTAGGAAAAATCAAAGTCAAATGTCTAGATGTTGACTTTTGACTTAAGAAAAGTTAGAGAAATTTCTCGTGATGAATAAGCAGTATTGGTACCTAAAGACAGATTCTCGGAGTCGTGGATCAGTAGAAAGAATTCGATCAAGTTCACTCCAAAATAAATATTATTAATTATTTTAATGGAAAAACAAGGGAATAGCATCACTTTCTCTTTAGGCATGTTATATAATGCCATGTGGACTTATTTGAGATGAGAAAAGGATGCGAGGACATGTCCCAGTGGTCCCGGGGAAGGCAAGACCCAAAAAAGTACCTTATATAGTGCAAAATGGCAAGATAGGTAGAGGAATGCCTAAGGGCAGTATTTTGCATGAATTTTATATTAATATTCTCCCTGTTTTTATGTCAAAATGATGAATGAACATGGAAGAGACAAGTGTACGATTAGATGGAAGAGACACGTGTACGGTTGGATGTAAGACATGTGTATGGTCAGATGCAAGACACGTGTATGGTTGGATTAAAAACATGTGGCTTGATGATATAAGCATGATGTCAAAAGGACACTTGTCACCATAAAACAAAGAGGAAAAATAGACGGTCATGATTAAGCCACCTATTTTCAAGATCAACAGCTAAGATTTATTCTTAGACTCTATAAATACCCCTCCTCTCCCCTTATTTCATCCAAGCTCAAGGAAACCATAAGAAAAATCTTGCAAAAAGAATTCTAGAGAGAGAAAGAAGAAGGAGAGAGAAAGGCTAAGTGATCCTATGCAAGATTAAACTCTAAAACAAGGTTTGTTTATGGTTTTTAATGTAGTTTTCACTACTCTTGTTGTTGTTGTTGAACTTAGTTATGGATTTTAGTAATTTTTAGGAACTTGAAACCCCAAGAGGACATGCTGCACGAAATTGTTAAGTGTGAGGAAAGATAAAATTCATGTTAGAATAATGTTTAAAGGTTTGAAAAGAATAAGAATCAAGTGGTTTTATGTTGAAATTAGTTGAATTTTATGATGGTGTAACTTGAGGTAACATTTTAGCCTGAGCTGGTTCTTGGGGGCTACGATTGGATTTTGATGCTTTCAATGTATTTAAAATGAAAAATTTTGTGGGGTAAAGGTGAAAAAACAAGTTTGGAAGCATTATAATTGAAAATAAAATTTGTAGACCTTAAAATGCATACTATTCGATCAAGGCTAGTTCATAGGGAAGGAGTTTGATTTTGATGATCTTGAGTTGGGAAATGGATTCTACATGAAAAATTGTATGGAAATATCATGTGGAATTAATTCTAGAAAGGTTGGAAATGAAGCTCAAAAGTTAGAAGTTAATATAGTTCAAAGAAAACAAAGTGTTGATGTTGTTGATTACCATGGATCTAATGAATGAATGGAAATGATGTGTTGATGCATTTAGGGCCATTAGACATCAAGGTAAAAGAATGGTAAAGGTTGAGCAAGCAACCTTAATTGTTGGAAGCAAAAGAGAGCAGAAAGAAAGATTAAGGATATAAGGTAGTGAACTTACCTTTCTTATGTGCTTGATGTATATGTTTGTGTGTTGATATGCATTATGTGATTTGATGACGTTATGAGATGCTAATGCTAGCATGATGCTCTATTTCATTGATGTTTTCTTGTTGCCGTGCATGTTTATGTGAAACATTGAGCCTAAGAAAATGTTATAAGTAAGCATGAGTTAGATTACGTAAGCATGTCATACACTTGCATCCATCTTGCATGAATAATGGTAATGTTTGCTACTGAGATTCTCCTAAATCTCACTCTCCCCTAACCAACCATAATAGGTGATAATGATCAAGCAAAGGATGTATAAAGTGGAAGTAAGGAAAGACAAAAAGAATTGAAGAAATTCATGTATTAAATTGTATAATTTGTATGTTAATGTATAATATAAATATGCCATTCATGTTATGTGATGATATATAATGATGATGGCTTGTATAATTGGCTATAATACTGTATGGCAATGGCTAATGCATGAATAGAACGGTATTATGCAAGGAAAGAATTAATTATGCTTTATTAATAAAAGCTAAGGGAATAAACTATCCCTAATGGAGCAACGAAATTGAGATAGAGTGGAAATGAAGTAAACGATTGATTCTGCCCATGAAATTTTGTTTGGTTAAAGTACACATCCTGATCTTAAAAACAAATAGTAGATAACCTAAAATGAATATATGTGCTACGAGTTATGCTTGATCAAATTTAGGGTAGAGAAACTAAAATGTACAGTTTTGACCAAATGAATAGTAAACTTCAACAAATAAACTATAGAAATTTGCAAGGGTTGATTCAGTTTTATATTTTTACCCTGTAGAGAATTGAAAGAACTTTAAATATAATTTTGAACCACCTCAATACAAGTTTTCTATAATTAGTTCTAATTTTTTAAAGTTGAATTGAAAATCTGGAATTTAACCCATGAATAGTAACCCAAGAACCAATTACAAATTTTTAGTCTACGAGCTTATTTCGTGAATCGCTTGAATTGTAACACTTCCAAATGCATGCTTTGAGGGGTTAAAGGAAGGATATTTCACATATCCTATTCTTTGGATCTGTCCATTATACATCGTTGAGCTCTTAATATGACTTTGAGCATCTTACTGCCCTTTGTAAACTTCTCTGGAGTCTTAATGAGTTCTTCATTTTTCTTCTTGCCTTGTTCACACTCTGTGCAAGTTAGTAGGCTGACTTCCTTCTGCCTTACTTGTTCTTCCAAAAGTTTGATTTTCTTTTTAGAGCTTACCAACTCCTTAGCTATCCTTACTAATTCAGAATGTAAAGTGCTGTATTCAGACTGTAATTCATCCTAAGAAGGTTCAGAAATGATTACCTTATTAGTTTCTAAATCTTCATCTTCTTGTGCCACAAAACAAATGTTGGTTGTCTTTTCATTATCACTATCTTCTTCTTCTGACGAACTATCTCCCCATATTGAAGTACCGAAGGCCTTCTTCTTTCTGAATTTTTCTTTTCTTTTGTCTATGTTTTTTGATCTAGATAGCTAAGGGCAATCTGCTTTGATGTGCCCTAGTTTCTTACATTCAAAACTTATGATTGGATCTTTGGTCTTCATTTGAGATGTGGAGGCTTCTCGCTTTGATTGGAATCTTCTCCCAGCTTTATTCTTGTAGAATTTCTTGAATCTCTTAATTATGAGTCCCATTTTTTATCCTCCAGATCTTCTTCATCATCATCTTCACTCTCTTAAACTTTGAGAGTGATACCTTTACGAGTTTTCTCATTCATTTTCTTTTTGTACTTTTGCTAGCTTTCATATTCTGCCAAGCTTCTTAAGAGTGTAGCAACCGAGCTGATTGATTCTTCTTTTGTTTCTTCAATGGTTGTCACCTTTAGTTTGTCACATCTCGAGAAATTTCGCCTAAACATAGGAATATAAAAATTGGGATTAGGGCTAATCTACAAACTAGAAGGGGACACAAAAAAACTTTTAATGAAACCCCGATAAGGTCTGGGCTAACATTTTTGTAATTATCGATCTAGGAAGGGCAAAACAGAAAATTTTAAGAAAAATTCTAGAAAATTCCTAAAAAATAGGAAAAAAAAATTAGAAGTTTTGAAATCTCGGTTGAGACCTAAAAATTAGAATTATTATGAAAATAAATTATTATGGAATTTCCCGTAAACGGAGGTTTTTCGGGAAAATATTGAAAAATCAGAGGAAAATAATTATTTTAATTAGTTAGAGGCTTCGATAATTCTGGAAAAATTATGGACAAATGATATAAATATTTTTTTGAATTTATAAAATTATCTTTAGGCCTTCAAAGCTCAGGAATTAATTTTAGAGAATTTATTTTCCCACAGTAACACCGATAGAGGCCTAATCGGAGAAAATTCAAAATAAATATCTAAAGGTGGCAAAAGATTCTAAAAATTTTTAGATTGTGTTCTTATATTAAAAAGTGAATTATCATGGAGAGAAATGAATTTTTAGAGGTCTAGAAAAATTATGGAATGTTACTAATGAATAGTAATTTATGAAGTTTCAAAATAGTTTGGGATTGTGATTTGGTTTCTGGGCCATCTTTTTGGGACATCCTAAACTGTTTGTGAGATCCACATTAGGCCCAATTAAGGCCCAATTTCATGTAGCTTTTGGACCCTACCATTTTAATTAAAATAAAATTCATCATGGATAAAGCTTGGAAAATTCTAGTAAATGGACACTTGGTTAAATCTGAAGCTATCTTGCATTTGATGGCTACCAACTCACCTCCTCATGTGGCATTTTAAGCATCAAAAATAAGGAAAAAATGGCAGCTTTATTTGCCTATAAACACCCCCATAATACAAGAAAATGTTAGAAAATTGGAAAATAGAGGGGAAATTTTGTCACTTTGGTTCTAGCTCTAGCCAACCAAAGTTTGTGAGGGATTTGGACAACGAATCATTTGAATTTCATTAAGGAACCATCAAGGTATATTTATGCCTTGTTATCCCTAAGATTTAACCTAGTTTTGGTTAGATTTTTGGCTTGAAAAATCAAGGAGAAATGCTGTCCATTTTTCTGTTTGAACATGTGACCCTTAGGGAAGGATAGAAACCTTAAATATCAAAGGGAATAAGCTTGTTTAAGTGATGTATGGAGTGGTTTTTGAAAGAAAATCAACCTGGGGTCCTATGTGTGTCAATTCAGCCAACGAGGGTATATGGTGCAGGAGTTTGTTTTGCATTAATTTGATGATTCCAATGGGTTTAAAATGTGTTTTTGTGTAGGGATATACTAAAGGGAAGTGTGTAAAATCATTGGAATTAAAAATGAAATTTTTAGAAAAAAGCTATACCTTATTTAGCCAAAACAGTTTCAGGGGGAAGGAGTTTGATTTTTGTAAAACTAATTGGATATTTGAGTCCCTCATGAAAAATTGTGTAGGATTGAGCCAAGAGATCATTGATCCCAAAAGAGGAACAATTTTGTTGAAAATCAAAGAAAAAGAGGGAAATTGTCAGGTTAAAGTTAAAGTGTTGTGTTTAAAGTTGTTTAGTTGTTAATGTAGCTTGTATTTATGCTTGAATCAATAGGTTTTGTGAGGAGGAATCAAGGAGAATCATAAACCTTTAAGGAGACTGAAATGATTAAGTGTTAAAAGTGTTAGATTTAAGGTTTTGATGATAACAATTCAAGTATGTTCTAGTTTACTATGTTGATCGATCACCTAATCGATCAAAAGATAATCGATCGAGTATCAGATAAAATGTCTCTGTGTGCTTGAATGTTGGTACTAAGTTTGATCGATAAATTGATAGATAATTCAAATTTTATGTGTTGATCGATCATTGTTAACACTATTTGGTATAAAAGT
This sequence comes from Neltuma alba, assembly GCF_004799145.2. Taxonomy (NCBI): domain Eukaryota; kingdom Viridiplantae; phylum Streptophyta; class Magnoliopsida; order Fabales; family Fabaceae; genus Neltuma; species Neltuma alba. The sequence goes on along the minus strand of NW_021636937.1, from coordinate 88,686 downwards.
CTGTAGAAAATTATCGATCACTTAATCAATAATTAGATGATCAAACAACTGACAGATAAAGAGACATAATTCTGGTAAGTGTTTAGTGATCACATGATCAATAAATGTTATCGATGAGAAGACAGATAAATGGTAAAGCTCTTCTACTTAAATTATATTCTGTTTCATTCACCATTTATCGATCACTTTATTGATCAGAGATTTATCGATAACCTAATCGAACATTGCTTAATAATTTATTGGATTATCGATATGTTTTTGTTAAAGGTTGTTGTTTGGTTTCTTAATCGATCACTTGATCGATCAGTGATTTATTGATCAATTGATCGATTATCACTATCTCTTTTTGCCTACTATCTTAAGTTATGTTTTCAATTAGTTGATCGATCATTTAATTATCGATGAAATGATCAATCATCCAAACTTCTAAATATTCTGTTTTCACATAACATGATCGATCAAGTTTTATCGCTGGATTTTTAACTAAGTTTTTTAAACAATATTTTATCGATCGATCAATCTTTAATCGATGAACTACTTGAACATTATACAATCTGTGTTTTCGTCGTAAAATACTTTTCTTGACTTTTTTTCGATCATTTTTCTATCATTCATTTATTGATAAAGTACTCAATTATTGTTCTTGAAAATCTATTTCTCTCTCACTCAGCTTTATCAATAACATGATCGATCAAATAGTTTTCAATCACTTGATCGATCATTGACTCATTTCAGTTAACAACAACAAGTTACAGTGATTCTTAAAATTTGTTGAATATTACTCTTCAAGCTTTTCTCAGCCTTCATGTTTATCCTAATTCTCTATTTTAAGGGACTTAAAGCCATAGGTGATCTTAAACCTTTTCCTGCTTTATCTTTTAAAGGTCACTCTTTTCATTTATCGATCACTTGATAGATCAATGGTTAATCCATAACTTGATTGATAAATATAGTTATCTGTTTCAACTTCTTTCACTTTGTTCAATCGATAACTTGATCAATCAACTAGTTATCGATTAGGACTTCGATCAAGGATGTCCAGTTCATGTTTAAAGCATCTAGTGATTAATTGTTTCCCTTTACAACTGCCACATGAATTTTTATTATTATCACTTGATTAGTTCTCTTCATGAGTTTTATTCTAAAGGAAAAACTTATTAGTTTCAAGTATTGTTACAGAATACAAAGCTCAATGGATATTCAACAGATATTTAGTAGCCCTTAACCTATTGTGTCAGAAACATTAATGGTGAATACCGTTGCAACTGGGAAAACACGTAACCAAACTTCTAATGGCTAGAAGCTCTTCAGTCTAATGGTTAATTAAACTTCTCCAACTATAAAAGGCGTGAAGAGCATTGAATGGGTTATTGAATATGCGAGCTACCCTCTGCTGAAATATTTACTGTTGCATTCAATACTCTGTTTTTTCACCGAGCTTCAATGTTTCATATTCATTTACTCTATGAGAGAGATTGATATACCTACTTTACTCACTTTCAGAGAGTAACTCAAGAGTGTGGACTCTTGGGAGGGATTATAACCTTACGGGTAGTAAGGGAGAGTGATTGAGAAAATCAATTACTATATTGAGGCGCCAAGAGCCCGTTTGATCTTGGATTATAGTGGAAATCTCAGAGGTATTCTGAAGACTAGACGTAGGTCAAGTGGTTAAGACTGAACCAGTATAAATTCTATGTCTTCGCTCTGCAGTGAAATCTTTCTAACTCAACGCTCTCTGTTTTATTTATCTCATTGTTTTCAATATGTTTAAATTTTTTAACTCACCCCGTTCACTCCCCTCTTGGGTGAGATTGCCACTAACAAAAAGGTAGCATTGAATTATAATTTGATTGTTTATCTTGCTTGATAATGTGATTATGTTGTTTGCTTGGATTGAGGAACTTGTGTTGTGGTTATGGTTGATTGGATGACCTTGGTTTGTGCTTTGGCCAAATATATGGAATTATGTTAATGTGGAAGTGTTGATATTCCTCTCCTAGCATGTTATTAAGTATGATTTTTATTTGGCTTGAGGATACCTTGAAGTTTATAACATGTCACATTTTATCTCGCTTAATTTATATGATAGTTATAGTTCAATTGCTACTGGGATTTCTATGAAATCTCATTCTTCCTATGTTAAATTATGTCTCAAATAGGGAGTGGACTATCACACCTTATTATTATATCTACTTAGATTTCATTTAAAATCACTTTAGACCACATTGGATGGTCTTGGGCTCAATTTTCACCTTAAAAACGCTAAATTTCGGATTTTTACTGTTCATCGGGTAAAAATCCAGTTTTTCTGGCCCAACTTCAAAAATTCATAACTTATTCCAAAAAAATCCAAATGGGGTGGTTCAAAATTCTAATTAAATCTATTTAAGTCCTCTTTCAAGAAAAAATAATTTCATGATCCAATTCCTTATGAAAAAGTGTCAGGGTTTTGTGAAATGCAACACTGTCCATTTGCCAAAAACCCTTTTTCCCAGATTCTGAACTTTAACTTTGAAAAATCATTAAAATTCGTATACTTGGCCATTTTTAACATATTAGCTATCAAACTGCAGCTCAGGATGTTATCTTTCCTCATACCAAATTTCGTGATTAAACGTGTTTAGGAGCATAATCAAAAAGTCATGTGAACATGGCAGTGTCAGTGTGCTTACAACACTGTTAGCTTAATATATACATAACCAAAAAGGGTCCACGAAATTTTATGGCAAAACACCATACTTTAGCCTCCAATATGTAGCTTGCTCATAGTAGTTTTAGGCCCTAAAATGTTAGATTATATTTGGGGGATGAGATTTTAAGAAATCCCAGTAGCAAGATCAATCAACCAAACATTAACATACATCATTATAAAGCATTTCAACATTAGCTATCATAGGAGAAATAATCTTTTATAAATAGGCAACCTCAACATGCAAGGCCATGGCAATAAATGCAAGGAGCAACCATATCACAACATCATAGTTCAACCATATAATAGCAAGCATACATGCCATAAATAACAATGCAAAGTTAACATTAATGGCTAATTAGATCCCACTACCTTAATCCAATGCTTTTTGTTTTCTTGTTGTTCCTTCTTGCTTCCACAAGTGCCAAACCCTAACATGGAAATCCATAAAAAGGTTAGCAAGAATCATCAACCATTCCTCATAAAATCAATAGCATAACTCAAGTAACTCCTAAGCCCCTTAAAGCTTTCATCTTTGTTCTTGAATTTTTAGAGTTGGTTTCCATAAACCCTAAAAATTCCCTCTTGACTCATCCCAACATGATTTTTCATGTAGATTCCAAATATCTACTTGGATTTAACAAAAATAAATTTTCTCCCTTCAGTTTCAGCTTGACCGAACCCTTAGGGTTTAAAACTCAAAAATTGCAATTTTGCTTCTATGGCTTCCAACACTTGTTCTTTAGGTTTACCCTACACTATTCTTCATTTTGAACACAATAGAAGCCTCAAAACTTTGAAAAACATATCCTAGGATTCAGATCTTGCTTTGGCCGAAAATAACACTAAAGGAAATAACCATGAAAAATGCTTCAAAACCAACTATAATCACTTGCAAACACTAGGATCTAACTTGTGTTGTTGTGTCTTAGCAAGATCTAACAACCAAACTCCCTTCCTCTTTTATTATTCAGTTCACCCATCCATTAAAGAGAGAGGAGACAGATTTTTCAACCATAAAAGAGAAGGAAAACAAGGCAAGAACACATCTAGAACTAAGAACTCACCTTGAATCCTTGATTGAATGACCAAAGTTGATGCCTTTCTCTTGATTTTCCTTTGAACTCTCTTTTTCCCTCTCTTCATGCCTTGCACGAAATATGGATCAGATTAAGGGGAGGAGAAGCTCATTCAATGCACCAAAATATCCCATCTACCATCATTAATGAGGAGCCAAGTGTCAAGTGCCTAATTAGTCTTAAACCTCTCTCTTAATTAACTTAAATCATAATGTAATTAAATTCCAAAGTCAAGATCCTCTCTATTGGTGGCTTGATACTTGGAAAGCTTTAATTACCATCCATTAGAGGCTTGACACATGGCTAAGTGTGAACCATTTGAATTGCAAGACTCTAGTTTTGCTTTATCGATGCACTTTTACTCCGGGTTTAACTTCTTTTCTATAATTACAGTACTCTGGCTCTTGTAATTATTTTCTGTTAGATCCATAAATTATTCTCCTCATTTTTTTCCCAAATTACCCTCTTCGTCTCAAATTAAATTTTCCAATAATTAAATAAAATGGAAAACTAATTTCCTTCTCTTTAGTGATTTTTCCACTTTTATGAGGAATAGGGAAAAACCTTGGACACTTGAGAGTCTTATTTTAATTCCATAATCTCTTATAATTTCTTGAGATATCATAGGAATTTTCTTGAGATTTTATCCCCCTTAAATATATTTATTTGGAATTTTCCAAATAAAGACCTTAAATTGGCTTAAATTGCCCTTAAATTCCTTTGTAATCTCTCTAGGGGCAAATTGGTCATAAAACCAATTTTATAATCCCATATAATTCTCAAGGAACATTTTCCTTATTTTTCCTTAATTTTTTGAGACTCAGAATTATTTTTTCATAATTATTCTTGACCAATTTTCCTTAAGCAGTCAAACTTTTCATAATTGGCTTGGAAAATTACAATAATTATTTTCCACCAAAATTATTCTATTTCTCCTTGTCATTTTTGGCCTTTAAATATTTAGAGATATTCTTATTCCTAATTGCCATATTACTGGATGTGACATGGACCATCCATGGATCAAGGCAAGGAATTGGTGTTGGGGTAGAAGAGCATTATGGAAACTATAACATTATCCCAGGTTATGTAATGTTTTAGTGAATTTTATGTGAAGTTTGTAATGAATTCGGATGATAATATGATGTAAATTATATTTCTATGACATGCCCTAATGCTGGAATATGGAATGGTGGAATGCCTAATGGGTATGAAAAAAGGAAAGGGAAAATAAAATTCAAGAAAATGGTGAATAGGGGATAAAAATACCCTAAATAAGGTCAAACTTGTGCCACATAAAATAATGTGCAAATGGTGGAATCTAGACCTAAGATTTTACATGATTATAGATCTCATTTTTAGCTTTAAAATAAGTGATAGATTATTAAAATTAGACTTTTGTGCTAAGAGTTATGCGTTTCCAAAGTTGGGTTAAAATACTGGAAAATTAGAAATTGACCAAATGAACAGTACAACTTGTCGAATTTGCTGGTTTTGTTTCAGATGAATATGAGTCCAATGAGTATTTTTCCTTGATAGAGGACATGACAAGCTTTAAATAGAAATTAGAACCACCTTGTTTTGATTTTTTTATATTTAGTTAGGAATTTTCAAAATTAGCCTAGAAAACTGTAAACAATGTACGGACAGACCAAATTGGAAAATTTTTAAACTTGAAATTTTACATTCTTGAGCTATGGGAAACAAATTATAATGGTTCCAATTGATTCATAATCTAGTAATAAAGGAGGTGTGACACTTTTTGGTATCAAAGCAAAGGTTCTGGCTCTGTTTAAATTGCACTGTTCTGACTGTTATATGTTGTGTGATATGATAAAATATTTACAATTAATGTATTGTGGTAGTGAATTGTGAAGTGTGATTAGTTGTTATGAATGATTGTGGATTATTGTTGCTTGATTGAATGATATTGGATAAGATTATACCTTATGGTGGATTGGTATATTATAGATTGAGTTAAGTGCAGGGCAAGCCGTGGCTTGTTGTAGTAGCGATTCCGGGGAGATAGTAAATCAAAGAATCCCGGGAGAGCCGTACCTGGAGTGGTACCACCCGCATGTCGAAGACCCTAATGATCCTATACCGCCACCAAGATATTATAAGCTCCTCAACAAGATAGAGGATATCTATTTGGAGGAGGACTCTAATGATATAATCAAGCTAGAAGAAGGGGATGCACAAAGTATGGTAAAGCCTAGGCCTCGTCAAGATGAGGCAGGCCCTACCAATTATGGCTGTGAGACCAAAACAGATCAAAACCAAAGATCTACCAATTAAGAAATGACCATTGGTGGTAAGGAAAGAGTTTAAGGATCAAGATAGCATATTTAAGGAGTTTATCGAGCTGGGTAGGCATATAGACCAGACCCAAAACTAGTATGTGGCTGTCTATCTAGACTACTTCTACTATCTGAGGTTATTACACAATAAGTAATCGAGGAGGGCCAGCATGGAGATGATGCTCTCTGGTCCGAGGACTAATAGAGATATTACCCACTACACGAGTCTGGCAGACACAACTGCAACAGCTCTGCAGATTCCCTATGTCTCGTAGCTTTAATCAGCTACTAGGTGATTTACAACTTTTTATGGCTACTCTATTTCCCTTTTCCTCTTCAGGACCGTAAATCTAGGATAACTGTATCATATTATGTTGTGTGACTGTAGTGGCGGTGTAAAACCCTAAACAATATTTTACTGACTATGCTATATGTATATATGAATAGAAAAGTAATATAAAGTACCTTTTATGTAAAATGACGACTCTGTTCCTCTTGTAGTTAGGACGAAAACAATAAAATGGTAAGAGCAAGATGAGGATCAAGAGGAAGGGGAGAGTCGTCAAGATCCCCTATTGATCTAATGGAAAGGATTATGGAAAGACTAAAGGAACAACAAAAGACCATAGCTAAGATGCAAGCCATTCAGGCTAGGCAAGAACAGGAAAGAGATGCTGCTATAGCTGTAACAGTAGCAGTAGCACTGGCCAGTTACAGCAACCCGTATAAGTGTAGCTGGGATAGCCCAACCCATACCACAACCACAACAGCAACAATAGGACACAGCTCCTGTAAGACGTCAGCTTGCTGCAGAACTTGATACGCTGCAATAGTGGATCGTTAGATTTGGGAAACATTATCCTCCAACCTTTGAGGGGACGTTTGATGTGCAAGTGGCTAAGGATTGGATAACTCAGCTAGAAAAGATCTTTGCTATCCTGGAATATCCATCTGAGAGGAAGGCTCAGATGGCAATACACAAGCTCGAAGGGGAAGCGAACAGATAGTGGAAGCACACTAAATTGGTCCTACAGGCCAACGAAACCCCTGTCACATGGGAAGTGCTTAAGGATCAGTTCTTCTTGAAATACTTTCCTTGACATGTGAAGGATGGAAACGAAGCAAAATCCCTCATGATAAAGCAGGCAGCCAATGAACCCTTTGACGTGTACTTGGCAAGATATATCAAGTTATCCAGGTACTCCACTTATCTCCACCACATAAATGACGAGCGCTGGTTCACGAAGAAAATGATCATAGCGTTAAAGTCTGAGTTGAGAGAAAAGGTGGCCGACAGCAGTTGGAGGTGTTTACCATGGCAGCTGAAGTCTACTATATCACCGAGAACAGCCAGAATCACACAGAACTAGCTAAAGCAACCTTGCAAGCTGAGAAGTTAGGGGCAAAAGCATGTCAGGAAGGTACCTCCTTCGATGGTAGTTGGAAAAAGAGGAGGTTTAACTAGAATAAATGGTTGAGGCGAGGAGCCCGACGAGTAGGTACGTAGAGTGTTCGCCTAGGATGAGAATATGAGCTTTGTGGCCGCAATCACAGAGATAGGCTGTGCACGATGGGTCAGAATGTGTGCTTCAGATGTGGATGACCTGGACATTTTGCTAGGGAATGATCATAAAGTGCTGACAACACGGGTAGACCTTAGGCTCAAGACAGGGTGTTTACTGTCAATCGGGAAGAGGCTCATAAGTCGCCTGGGATGATGCAAGGTATGGTTACAGTGAATGGTTACCTTATAGATGCATTATTTGACTCGGGTGCCAGCCACTAGTTTATATCGTATGATTGCACTAGGTGCTTAGGTCTTGTTGTTGACACATTGTTGTATGATTTATGTGTTTCCACTCCCACCAGAACAAAAATTTTAACTTCTACTGTTTGTTTGAATTGTATTATCCAGTATGCCCACTGTTGCACTACGTTAGACCTTATGTGCATGCCTTTCTGTGATATTGATGTTATCCTTGGCTTAAGCTGGTTGTCCTCCCAAACTATCCTCCCTAATTGCAAAAATAAAGCATTGATCCTTTCTACCCAAGAGTTGAACCCTCCGACAGAAGTGAAATTGAATTTTATTTTGGAGGCTCAGGCAGATAAGTGGTTAAGACAGGGTTGCCAGGGTTACATAGTGTTCTTCTCAGTGAATGCGGAGATTGAAGAAGGAATTTTAGATATATCGGTGGTATATGATTACCCCAAAGTTTTCCTAACAGAAATTAGCAGGTTACCACCTGAAAGAGAAGTTGGATTCGCTATTGACACAGTACCAGGAACAAATCTGATTGTAAAAGCTCCATATCGGATAGCTCCAAATGAAATGGCAGAGTTGAAAAAGCGATTAGAGGAGCCATTAGAGAAAGGTTTCATACGCCTCAGTGTGTCTCCATGGGGTACATCAGTATTGTTTGTGAAGAAGAAAGATGGTAGTTTGAGATTGTGTACCCACTACTGGGAATTGAACAAGGTGATAGTCAAGAATAAGTATCGTTACCTTAGATTGATGATTTGTTGGACTAGCTGGCAGGAGCCACGGTATTCTCAAAGATTGACTTGAGGTCAGGTTATCATCAATTAAGGATTAAGGCAGAAGATATCCCAAAGGCTGCCTTTTACATGAGGTATGGATATTACAAATTTTTGGTAATGCCATTTGGACTGACGAACGCACCTGCGATATTCATGGATTATATGAATAGAACCTTCCAGCCATACCTGGATCAGTTTGTAGTAGTGTTCATAGACGATATCCTGGTGTATTCTAAAACAACAGAGGAGCATAACCAGCATCTGCAGATCACGTTAAGTACATTATGAGAAAAGTAACTATATGCTAAGTTGAGTAAATGTGAATTCTAGCTGAATGAAGTTAATTCTTGGGTCACGTGATTACCCGAGAAGGAGTGGCAGTTGGCCTGGGTAAGATAGAGGTTGTATTGAATTGGGAACGGCCTAAGACAGTGATGGAATTGAGAAGCTTTTTGGGACTGGCAGGGTACTATCGGAGGTTTATACGAGACTTCTTTAGGATTGCCCTACCACTGATCAAGCTCACACGGAAGAATTAGTCATTCAATTAGGATGTTAAGTGTAAGGCTAGCTTCCAAGAGCTGAAGCAAAAGTTGACCTCAACTCCCATGTTGGTAACCCTCGATCCCACATTACCATATGTGGTGTATACAGACGCGAGTAAGCAAGGATTGGGATGTGTGCTAATGTAGTAGGGTCGATGTAACATCCTAAATTTTGACTCATAGATACAAGTAATAGCACAAGGAAAGGATGATTACTAAGTCCAATGCAACGAAAGTCCTGGAAATCCCTTAGAAGGAAAAAAGAGATTTTCCAAGGGCAAATGTGTAAAACAATAGTGTTCGGGGACTAAAGAATGACGAACTGGAAACAACTAAGGGCCAGAAGTTATGCCAGAAACTTGCAAGAGATGGTTCCAAATGTTAGGCCTAAGGAGGGACCAAATTGCAAAGAAAAGATTCCTAGGCCAAGTAGAGACCTAATTGTAAATAATAAAAGTTCTGATCAGCCAATACTCAGAGTTAGCAAAAAGGGCCCAAATGACTTAGAAAAATTCTAGAAAAATGGGAGTAGGATCCCAGAGTTGATATAAGTCTAGAAATGATGAAAATGTCCCGAAGTCATTCTAGGGTTTTGGACAATTTGAGATAGTAACTTAAATTGAATTATTTAAGTTATGAGATGGCCTCAAATAATCAGGAAAAACTGGGGAACAGTAGTTGAGGAATTTACACAGATTGCAAAATTAATTCCGTCCCCAGAAACTGACAAGGTTAGCTTTAATTAAATTTAAAGCCTATTTATACCCTATCCAGGGGAAAGTCAAAATAGCTGTCTACAGTTTGACTTTTGACTTGAAAAAAATTAGAGGAATTTCTCATGATGAAAGGGAAAGAATGAAACCGAGAGACAGATCAATGGAGTTATGAGCCGATAAAAAAATTCAGAGAAGGTAACCTCGATTAAGTATTATTTAATAATATTTCTAGGAAAAGGAGAAAGAAAATATCTAAAGACCATCATGACACCTACGAGTCATCATGCTGAGTTACTAAATACAATTATGATGCCTATGAGTCATCATGCTGAGTCACCAATTGCAATCATGACACCTACGAGTTATCATGATGAGTCAGCAGAAGATATTTATGGATAGCATAAAAATCAGAATACAGTACGGGAATATTTTAGACAGTCCTTTGTCTACCCGTTATAGTGAAATCTCTACTGCGTGACTCAGTAAGGTTAAATAGCTTGTCAGTAGAGCTAATTATTTTCATCTATGCTCCTCTAAGATGATGCCATATATATACTTAATTAAGATGAGAAAATGGTGCCAAAACATGTCCCAGTAGTACTGGGTAAGTTAGGACTCAAAAAAAGTACTCTATACAGTGCAGAATGGCAAAATAGGTAAAGGAATGCCTAAAGGCCATATTTTGCATGAATTTTATATCAATTTCTTTCCTATTTTAATGCCAAAATGATGAAGGAATATAGAAGAGACAAGTGTGCGGTTAGATGGGAACAGAAGATATTACGTGTACGGTTGGATGCAAGACACGTGTACGGTCGGATGCAAGACACGTGTGTGGTTGGATTAAAGACATGTGGCTTGATTATGTAAGCATGACGTCATCAAGATGACATCACCCTAGACAAGTGTCACATTTCTTGGAGAGAAAGCTTACTTATTCAAGAAGTAAGAATGGACGGCTGAGATCGAATCGGAACTGACGACCAGGATTTGTTCTAGCTTTCTATAAATACCCCACCCACGCCTCCATTTCGTCTAAGCTCCTTGAACCCTTGGGAAAGCTCTTGCAAAATAGCTTCTAGAGAGAGAAAGAAGAGGGAGAAAGAAAGGTCAAGTGATCCCAAGCCAGATCAAGCTCTAAAACAAGGTATGAGTGCCGTTTTTGATGTAGGTTCTACCTTCCTTGTTATTTTTGAGCTGGTGGTTGGTTTGATTGGATTTTTGATGATTAAAATCCTATAGGGAGGTGCTACACGAAATTAATTGCAATAGGAAAAGATGGAATAGATGTTAGAAACATGTTTAAAGGCTTGGAAACAACAAGAATCAAGTGGTTCTGTGTTGATTTTGCAAGAAATCCAACTTTCCCTTGGTTTATGATTCTGTTCGGTCTTGACTGTTCTAAATGGTTAGGATTGGATTTTGATTGTTTTGAGCTTGGAAATAGATTCTACATATAAAATTATGCGGGGATAGTATGTGGAAATAATTTTAGGAAGGCTGGAATTGAAACTCAAAAGTAAGAATTCAATTATGTTCAAGAAAGAACCAAGTAAGAAATAGGTTGGTGTCTTGGTTCTAATAAATGTTTGGCATTACGTATGGATGTGTTTAGGACCTTGGAACATCGAAGAGGATGTTTAATGGTGTTGACCAAAAATCCATAGGGTTGGAAAGACAAGGGAATTAAAGGAAAAGCAAGAGGAAAACTATGTTACAAGGTAGTAAACTTACCTATATTGTGTGCTTGATATGCATGCTCGCATGATGTGGTTGTGTTGTCATGATGTGACTAAGCTATGATGAAATGTTTGCAAAGTTATGTTTGCAAGTTTATGTTATGCTTTGCCTTGGCAATATATTATGAAAGCATAAAATGCTTTAGCTTACTGTCCATGGTATTCACATGTTAATGTTTGGGACATTGTAACATGTCATGCATTTGCATTATGTCTTGCATGCTTATGGGTAGTGTTACTACTGAGATTCTCCTGAATCTCACCCCTCCCTAACCAACCATTTAGGTCAATCAATGGTGGGCAATAATGGCATGAGAGACAAGGAGAAGAAAGTGGAGAATTATTGATGTTATTGAATGATGTTATTATTCAATGTATAATTCTCCTATTTTGTAATCTATGTTATGGATGCCAATAATGCCATGTATTTAATTACAATATTTATGGGATGAATATAAATGTATGAGGATGATTGGGAAAGTGTAAACCCAATTTATGTATGCAAAGAAATAGAAAGAATTAACATGAAAAGAGGTTAAGGGATAAAACGTAGGTCATGAAGCAGTGAGTTTGTAGCTCTAGTTTGACCTACCAAATGAATGAGTTAAGCCATGAAATTTGGCAGAGTTATAGTACACATCCCAGGCTTTAAAATGAGAGCTAGAACACCATAATTGGATGTGTACACAAGGAGATACAAATTTTCAAAGTTGAGGCACAGAATCTGAAAGTTCCAAATTTTATCAAATGAACAGTAATTTTATTGATTAAATTGTACGAATTGGGCAAGGATAAATCCAATTGGATATTTTTTCCTTAAAGAGCTTTCAAAGAGTTTTTGTTAAATTTTAGAACACCTTAATATGATTTTTATGGAATTAGTTATGAATTTTAGAAATTGGGCCTATAATCTGGAATTTGAACTGTGAATAGTAACCCGAGTAATTATGTTGAGATTTTAAATCCACAGGTTTGTGTCATAACCTACTTGAACCATAATGCTTACTAATGCATACTCTGAGGGGTTAAAAGTAGGATGTTTCAGTCAAGTGGTTGCTTATGCCTTAAGACAGTTAAAGACTCATAAGGAAAATTATCCCACACATAATCTTGAGCTAGCAGTGATTGTACTGTGACCATTGAAGATCTGGAGGCACTATCTGTATGGGGAAACCATTGAATTATACTGTGACCATAAGAGCCTCAAGTACCTGTAGGACCACGAGGAACTCAATATGAGACAAAGGAGATGGATGGAATTGCTTAAGGATTATGATTATCAGATAAAGTACCATCCAGGAAAGGCAAAGCTGGTAACAGATGCGTTAAGTCGAAAGACGGTGCAGGTATGATCATTAATGATAAAAGAACAAGAGTTGATTGTAAATATCCAAGATTGGAATCTTACCGGCTAGATACAATTTGATGGTAGGCCAAATTGGAATTACGAAGGCTAAAGCATGAATTATGGAACAAATAAAAGAGGCCTAATAGAGAGATCAATTGGTTGATATTCTTAAAGCTAAAGTGCTGAGAAATGAGACAAGGACCATGAGATAACTCCATAAGGGATCTTGAAATACAAGGAAAGAACTTATATTCCCCTTAAAGCAGAGATTAAGGGACGAATCTTAGAAGAGGCACACAAGAGCTGATACACTATACATCCTGGTATGACCAAGAGGTATTGAGATTTTAAAGAATTATTTTGGTGGCCTGGTATGAAGAAAGACATGACAGACTACGTGTCAAGGTGCCTCACCTGTCAAAAGGTAAAGGAGGAATACCAAAAGCCATCAGGACCCCTTCAATCTCTAAACATCCTAGAATAGAAATGGGACAGTATATCTATGGATTTCGTCATGGGATTACCTCGTACATCATCAAGTTATAATGCAATATGGGTGATTGTGGATCGCCTAACGAAGTTAGCTCATTTCTTGGCCATGAAGGAGTACCAACTGGAGAAACTGGGACAAATTTACATTTAGAAAATTGTGAGGTTGCATGGTGCACCTAAAATGATCGTATCTGATAAGGACCCACAGTTTCTCTCTAGATTTTAGAAAGCACTACAGGAAGCCATGGGCACTAAGCTAAGTTTCAGTAAGGCTTATCACCCTCAAATAGACAGACAGATAGAACATACCATTCAAATGTGAGAGGATATGTTATGAGCTTGTGCCCTGGATTTCAAAAGGAGCTGGGATGAATACTTGCCACTGGCAGAGTTCGCTTATAACAACAATCACCATTCCAATATCTAGATGGCTCCTTATGAGCACTATATAGGAGAAAGTGTAGATCCCTGTTGTGTTGGACGGAATTGGGAGAAAGGAAGATGTTTGGTCCCGATCTAGTCGAGCAAACCTCATAACAAATTAAGATGATTTGGTAGAGGCTGCTTACGGTACAAAGTAGACAAAAGAGCTACGTTGATGTACGAAGGAAGCCTCTAGAATTTGAAGTTGGTGATCATGTTTTTCTAAAAGTTTCTCCAACTACAAGCGTAGGAAGGTCAATCAAAGCCCGTAAATTGACGCATAAGTTTATTGGACCCTTCCAAATCTTAACGAGAGTTAGCCCGGTGGCTTACAGATTGGCCCTACCTACTAATTTGAGCCAAATTCATGATGTCTTCCATGTCTCTCAACTAAAAAGGTACCAGCCAGATCCCTCTCATGTCCTGAAATACGAAGATATAGAGCTGCGAGATGACCTCACCTTTGAGGTAAAGCCGGTAAGAGTGATAGATCGGCAGATCAAGCAGCTACAGAATAAGGCTATTCTAATAATCAAAGTCATTTGGAGGGATCTGACTTAGGAGGAGACTATGTGGGAAAAGGAAGACAACATGAAGGCTAGATACCCAAAACTATTTAAATAAGGTATGTTTCTAAATTTCGGGGACAATTTATTTAAAAGGGGGAGGAATTATCACATCCTGAGAAATTTCGCTTGGACATAAGAAGTTAAAAATTAGGATTAGGACCATTGTAGAAAGTAGATGGGGAGACAAAACAACTTTTGATGTGAAACCCCAATAAGGTCTGGGCTGGCATTTTTGTAATTATCGGTTTAGGAAGGGCAAAACGGGAAATTTTGAGAAAAATTTGGGAAAATTCTAGAAAAATAGAAAAAATAAAAATTAGAAGTTTTGGAAACTCTTTTGAGGCCCGAAAGGCGGAATTATTATGAAAATAAATTATTATGGAATTTCCCGTAAACGGAGGTTTTTTGGGAAAATATTGAGAAATCAAAGGAAAATAATTATTTTAATTAGTTATTGGCCTCAATAATTTTGGAAAAATTAGGGAAAAATGATCTAAATATTTTTTTTTTGAATTTATAAAATTGGTTTTAGGCCTTCAAAGCTGAAGAATGAATTTTAGGGAATTAATTTTCCCGTAGTGATACCAATAGAGGCCTAATAAAAAAAATTCAAAATAAATATCTAGAGGTTGTAAAAAATTCTAAAAATTTTCAGATCATATTATTCTATTAAAAGGTGAATTATCATAGATATAAATGAATTTTGAGAGGTTTAGAAAAATTATGGAATATTACTAGTGAATAGTAACCGATAAAGTTTCAAAATAGTTTGGGATTGTGATTTGGTTCATCCTAAACTATTTATGGGACTCATATTAGGCCCAATTAAGGCCTAATTTCATGCAGCTTCTGGGCCCCACCATTTTAATTAAAATAAGATTCAAAATTCATGGATAAAGCTTAGAAAATTCCAATAAATGGACATTTGGTTAAATCTGAAGCTATCTTGCATTAGATGGCAGCCAACTCTCCTCCTCATATGGCATTTTAGGCATCCAAAATAAGAAAAAAATGGCAGATTTATTTACCTATAAATACCTCCTAAAATATAAGAAAATGTTGGAAAATAGGAAAATAGATGGGAAATTCTGTCACTTTGGTTCCAGCTCTAGCCAACTGAAATTTGTGAGGGATTTAGGCAAGGAATCATCTGAATTTCATTAAGGAATCATCAAGGTATGTTCAAGCCTTGTTATTCCTAAGATTTAACCTAGTTTTGGTTAGGTTTTTGGGTTGAAAAATCAAGGAGCAATGCTGTCACTTACAGTTTGAACATATGACCCTTAGGGAAGGATATAAACCTTAAATATCAAAGGGAATAAGCTTGTTTAAGTGATGTATGGAGTGGTCTTTGAAGGAAAATAAACCTGAGGTCCTATGTGTCAATTCGACCAAGGAGGGTATATGGTGTAGGAGTTTGTTTTGCATTAATTTGATGATTCAAATGGGTTTAAAATGTGTTTTTGTGTAGGGATATACTATTCATCAAGAACAGTTTCAAGGGGAATGAGTTTGATTTTTGTAAAATTAATTGGATATTTAAATTCCTCATGAAAAATTGTATAGGATTGAGCTAAGAGATCATTAATCCTAAAGGAGGAACAATTTGTTGAAAATCAAAGAAAAAGGGGGAAATTGTGAAGTCAAAGTTAAAGTGTTATGTTTAAGTTGTTTAGTTAATGTAGCTTGTATTTATGCTTGAATCAATAGGTTTAGTGAGGAGGAATCAAGGAGAATCATAACTGATAAGTCTCATTATTTGCATATATTTCTAGTCCTAAACTTATGCTTTTGCCATTTATAATTGCATATTTTGGGTATAATTAGCTTTCGTTGTGTAAAAGAGTTGGTGAAAGGAATTGTGAGGTTTTATAGGTGTTTTTGCATGTTTTAATATGATTTTATATGTATGTACTTTTGATCCCTGTTTGGTGTGAATTTCAGGGAGTTCCACTAGCATTTTCGCCATTCTGTCTGAGGCACCACAACATGTCACCTCATGCGCCGCGACGGATTTGCCAAAGGACTCTCTAGGATAAGCGCCATAGCGGATGTTCAAAGGAGCCACGATGGATTTAGTTTAATGGGAAGCTCAGAGTCATTAATCGAAATGACACCGTTTTGGTAAGGCACCATGACGGATGACACATATAAGCAATTTAAACCAGAAACGCTCGAATGGAGCTGGAGGAGGAAATGGATGAGCCGGATCTTGGAGCTCTATCCTGAAAGGCACTGATCCTAACTAGATTTTGGGCGTTAATTACAAAGGGAGATCATCATTCATGAGAATCGAGCTTCTTCTTCTCCCTCGGAGAACTTCTCCGTCTTATACATTTTTCTTCATCGCACCATCATCTCATCTTCTTCCTTCGAGCGTCTGCCATGGTTGAATCTAGATTAGAGCTCGGTAGAGCCTTCTTCTCTTCTATGCGCAGCTAATCTTCCACCTTCCTAAGAGGTGCAATCAGATCAGAGCCTTTATGCTGACAGGGGAGTCTATCTACGTCCTTTATTCATGATTGATATACGGTTGTATTTTAATTGTGATTCTTGACTGGATTAAGATTGCTCTCTTTAGGATATGTTGTAATTGGATTGGTCTTGTTATGAATCTGACGGTGTATTCCTTGATACAGAGTAGATTTGATTGCATTGTTGAATCTAGTTTGATTTGGTTTTGTAGTTGAGTCGATTAATACATGATAACTATCGGTTGATGTTACCTTGGGAATTTTCAATTCAGTCATTTATAATCCGATGCTTGCATTCTTCTGACCATAATCGATTCCATTCCTTATCAGGCTAGGAAGGTTAGGTTGCCACTCTTAGGAAGATTTCATCTCTGCATTTCTGATCAAACCTCTATCTCTGCCATCGACATCTTCATAAACTAGAAAATCAATATAAAAAGCAGAAGAGATAGTTAAATCAATTAGATATAATTAGATCACTTCCATTGTTAATAATTTTTGAAGGCATTTAATTAACAAAACTCTTGAACAACAAGCCTCCTTGTGAATCAACTTAGGGTTGAGCCACTACACTTCTAAGCTTAATTCTAGTATTTTTGAGAGCCCCTAACGACAAGGCTTCATCAAATTGGCACTGTTGCTGGGGAAGCATGGTTGCTTAGGGTTTTAGTTAGTTAAGTTTCAATTTAATTTGTTCTACAATACTTTTGTGTGTTGTTGCTTGAATTCTAGCCTCTAGACTATCTTGTTTTTTATTCTTGTGATTACATTTTGTGGTCTCTTATAGCTTTGATATGTGAATACTCTTGTCCTAAAAATTTAGCTAGATCATGTTTTAATCTTTGTATTTTAGTGTTCTTGTATTTTTGCATGTGATTCAGAGTGTTTTTGACTAGTTTTTGAGCTTTCTGTCCAAAGCACCATAGAACATTTCACAATCCGCCGTAGCACATTGTCCATTCTTGCGTTTTGTAGCTCTCTGTCTCAGAGGCCATGGCACTTCAAGCTAAAAGCCGCGGTGCCTGAGTCTATCTCATGTTTTCTTGGTTGATTTTGTTTGTTCTGATTGGTTTTAGTACTTTTGTTTAATTGAGTCATGGATTATAGTTGGAATGATGAAAGATTTAATTCCTATTATTCTAGACCTAATGATGATTTCTCATATTATGCCCTAATGTATAGGAATTCTCAAGAGGAATATGGGTGTGCACCGAGCTATTCTCATTTACAGCATGGAAATTTGTACCCAGCATCTCAAAGACCATTGTGTTGCTATTGCAATTCACCCTGGCATAATAGATGGAATTGCTCTAGTAAGAATCCTCATGGAAATCCTGATTGGATGAATCAGCCCTACTATGAGTCATGTCATCAAAATTCTACATGGAGGGAGGAATTTCATCAAACCCCTATTCAAGCTCATTTGCAGGATATTGAGTCACCAAAGAAAGATAAATTGGCTTAAATATTTGAAAGGTTGGAAGCCATTGCTGCTAGAATAGATGCTAATGCAGGAGTATCATCATCTAGTTTGTCCTATGGAAATGATAATTTAACAAGATATGAAGACTACTCCCCAGTCAGTTTTTGAGAATGCTCCTTCTAGGATTCAAGCCAACTTTGAGGCTGTTACATATGGTGGAAACAACATGACTCCATGCTCAAAGGCTACCTCCAATGCATCCACACAAGCTAAGGTAGTAGACAAAAAGAGGTTTCAAGCTCCTAAAGAATCTTCCCTACCCATAGCCTCCCAACAACTTCATGAACCAATTTGTGAGCTTCACACCAGCGTAATTGAATCTCTTCTTTCAATTCAAAACCATGGTGATCACATACATGCTTTGAGGGAAGCAAGTAATCAATTGGAGGAGAGACATGAAAGATTACTCAATGATACTAAGAAGTATGGGAAATTAGGAGAGAAATTAGAAGAGCTGAATGAAATTGCTGAATTGTCAAATAGACTCATAATGCATATATTTTGGGAGAAATCAAATGGTGAAGAGGGTGAACCATGGTTTGAATCTCAATATCTGGATGATGAACAAGAAATTCAAGCTACTATTATAACTGTAACTAAATTAGAAAGTGAGACATCCTCTCAAGAATCCAAAGGTATTTTAGAGCATAAACTGAGTAGTCCAGCACCTCAAAGTAGAGACTTTGATACTCCATTGCTGCAATGTTGTGATAGCTTTGGTGAAGCTTTTGGAATTGAAATACACCCTGGAAGTGATACACATGTTACATCACAAATTGACAATGTGGGTAATCATAGTGCTCTAATTACTGCTACTGATTGTGATAAGCCTGAGACTGAAGTAGCTAAGGAAGAAATTCCTAAGCAGCCAAGAAGGATTAAGCTATTTGGGTTTAAAACAAGGAGAAGAAAGCACAGACTTAAGAGGTTAAAGCAAAAGCCGCTGCATATCATGCCAACAATCCTAGAAATTGAAGAGGAAGAGAAAACCCTATCTCTCAAGGTTGCCTCTGCTTCTATTTCTTTTAAGGTTGGCCAAATACATGGAATTATGTTAATGTGGAAGTGTTGATGTTCCTCTCCTAGCATGTTATTAAGTATGATTTTTATGTGGCTTGAGGATGTCTTGAAGTTTATAACATGTCACATTTTATCTTGCTTGATTTATATGATAGTTATAGTTCAATTGCTATTGAGACTTCTATGAAATCTCATTCCTTCTATGTTAAATTATGTCTCAAATAGGGAGTGGATCATCCATGGATCAAGGCAAGGAATTGGCATTGGGGTAGAAGAGGAAACTATAACATTATACTATGTTATGTAATGTTTTAGTGAATTTTATGTTAAGTTTGTAATGAATTCGGATGATGTGATAATGTAAACTATATTTCTATGACATGCCCTAATGTTGGAATACAGAATGGTGGAATGCCTAATGGGTATGGAAGAAGGAAAGGGAAAACAAAATTCAAGAAAATAGTGAATAGGGGATAAAAATACCCTAAATAAGGTCAAATTTGTGTCACATAAAATAATGAGCAAATCGTGGAATCTAGACCTGAGATTTTTTAAGCTTATAGATCTCATTTTTAGCTTTAAAACAAGTGGTAGATTATTAAAATTAGAGTTTTGTTCTAAGAGTTATGCCCTTCCAAAGTTGGGCTAAAATACTGAAAAATTAAAAATTGACCAAATGAACAGTACAACTTATCAAATTTTGTGGTTTTGTTTTAGATGAATATGAGTCCAATGATATTTTTCCCTAATAGAGGACATGAAAAGCTTTAAATACAAATTAGAACCACCTCGTTTCGATTTTGCTACATTTAGTTATGAATTTCAAATTTGATCTAAAAAACCGTGAATAGTGTACGGACAGACCGAATTGAAAAAATTTTAAACTTGAAATTTTGCATTCTTGAGCTACGAGAAACATATTATAATAGTTCCAATTAATGTATAATATGATAATAAAGGAGGTGTAACAAGGTTGCCACTCTTTAGTAAGTCTGCTTAATATTTTTCTCACTTTATCCTCTCGGCTGTATTTCTTGCCAAGCGTAATGAGGTGATTGACGAGGTGTGAAAACTAACCTTCATATCTCAAATACTTTCTCCATCTTTCATTCTGAACAACTTAGATTCTATGGTAAGGGTGTTAATCTTACTGTGTTTCATCCCTGTTGTTCCTTTCTGAGCAATTCTAATGCTTCCCATATATTTTTTTTCCGTTTCCAAGCTTCAGACTTGGAAATACTCTTTCTGACTTAGGGCAAAGGTCAATATGTTGATCGCCTTATCATTCAGTAGAATGAGCCTTTTATCTTCATTGTCAAATTCACTTGGACTCTTGGGAACTTGTTGATTGTTTGCTGTCTTCATTAGAATATAATTGCCGTGCTCTATCACGTCCCATAAGCCGTATTCTATAGCTTTAATGAAAAATTTTATTCTCATTTTCCAGAATGTAAAATTTTCTCCCTTGAACCCTAGAGGTTTTGTCGTTGAGCATCTTTTGGGTAACACATTATCACCAAATCCTGCCATTAGGATCTCTCTTTAGATGGTTAAGTCCTTTTCAAAGAGACATGCTCTGATACCAAATGTTAGTGGCAATTTCACCTAAGAGGGCATGAATTGGGTGATACAAAAAAATAACTTTTAAAAATAAATAACCTAATAAATAAAAGAAAATAAGTTTAGAAGGATTTCACCAAAGAAGTGCAGAAGAGCAATATGTAGGAATTTATACTGGTTCAGTCTTAACTACTTGACCTATATTCAGTTCTTAGAACATTCTAAGTTTTCCACTATACTCCAAGATTCAATGGGCTCTTAGTGCCACAGTACAATAATTGAGCTTACTCTCAATCACTCCCCTTACTTCCCGTAAGGTTCTAATCTCCTCAAGAGTTTTAGACTCTTGAGTCACTCGTTGAAAGTAATAAATGATTTACAATCTCTCTCTTAAGAGTGTATAGGATAAACTCTGCTGCTCAAAAAGTAAAAATAGAGTAATAAATGTAGAGATTAATTTTGACAATTGGTAACTCGGTTCATTCACTGCTTCATTCAATGCTCTTCGCAGTTTTTATAGTTAGAGACTTCCAACTTTTTGTTAGACACAAGAGCTTGTAACCATTGAGATATCGTTTACGAGTGTTGGCTATTGCAACTGTTGTTCGTAATAAATACACGTTTGAAACAGGTAGCTTGAACCTATAATATATCCGTTGAGCCTTGTAACTTGTGAAAATGTCTCGGTAGAAGGATAAGTTTTCTTCATAAGAGAATATGAATGTATAATAGAAGAAACAATGATCGTTGGATTTAATACACAAAGTGAGAATCATAAATCAAAGGTTAAATTATTAGAGAATCAAATTTTATCAAAGATTTGATCAATAAGTTGCTTAATCAATAAAGTTATCGATTAATTGGAAAAAAGACAATATGAAAAACAAACTCACTTATTGAAGTCATTATGGATCATACACTTTATAGAACAGATTATCAATAAAAAGTGAATTACAGTCAAAGTGTTTTTATCAAGGAAATACTTCTAAAATCAGTTGAAAAATGTAACTTGAATCATATGCCTTCTCTGCATTTTATAAGAATATAAGATGATTAATGAAGGCTGAGAAAAGCTTGAAGATAAGATAATATCATATTTTCTGAAAAATATAGTGAAGAACAGTTTTAGGAAATGTAGTTGAACTTTATGGAGCAGATTATCGATAATTCACTTTATCCAAGAGGTTATCGATAATTGATGTAACTGTAGAAAACTATTTTAAAATAGATTTATCTAAAAAATTATCGATAAGTGACTTGATCCAACATGTTATCTTTTTTTTTAGGAAAGATGATAAGTCGTAGCTTGGAGACTAAAACGAAAATAAAGAGACTACAAACAAACAAAAACCAACAAGACTACACAAAGATAGCAAGCTCCTAGTTTAGACACCTTGCAGGTCTTCTAGCACCATATTCATGCATTTTGCCGGCTCATTTAGAACTAGTACCATATCAAAGGATCCTTATGCCCTGTTCTTACCAAAAACTTAGTACACTTAATAACATCTCTACCTGTGTGATGAACCTAAACTGACCAGTTCTTGTATATCATCTTCCTCGTATTCGTGACGAGAGATCTTAAGGGGTGGTTTGTAATATTATCTCGTATTAGGAGGCTGAAAGCCTCCAAGAAATCTGTGTATAGCATGATCTCTGATAGCCCTATTTGTTGGCATGTTTGCAAGCCTGTCTGAATGGCCATTAGCTCGGCCTCTGTAACCGAGTAGCAACCTAGGTTACGTTGAAACACCATGAGCCAGCTTTGATCGTGGTCTCTAATCACTCTGCCGTAAATAGCATGTTGATAGCCTTGCACCGATCCGTCAACATCAAGTCTAACAATGTCTGTTGGAGGCGATGTCCATTGGTTTTTAGATCTAAATGCTGTATTGAAGATATCATGTTTAAGATGCTGGTTCGTTGTGTTTTCTATTAGGTGGTATTTGCACCTTTGAACTAGTTCTTTGGTATTATTTGCTTTTCCTTCAAAAAGTATGCGTATCTAGATGTCCAAAGCAACCAGCATCCAAACATGAAGACTTGTAACCATTCCCAATTTGAGAATCTTCCAACTATTGGGCAGTGTATAGCATTCTAAGATAGCTAGTCCTGTAAATTTAAAGCATAGAAACTAGAAACAAAGTTAGGATGAATTATGGATAACCAAAAGGTTTTTGCTCTCTTATAGTCTCTCAGTATGTATATAATGCTCTCCTCTCTTTGATAATTGAAAGGACAATTCACAGTGTCTGAAATCCCTCTTTAGGCTCTAAAAGCATTTATGGCTATGCTCTTATGGGTCACTTGCCATAGGAAAATTTTGACTTTTTTTGTTACATGGCCCTTCTAGAGTTTGTGCCACCAAGACTTCCTACATCTTCGCTATCTTCTGTCAATAAAGTCATACACTGACTTTACTGAAAATTTCCCATCTATTGCTGGTTTCTAAACAACCAAGTCCAATGATCTGCTTGCAGAGGGTTTGACATATAGTAGATTCATGATAATGTGAGGAGGTATAACTCCATGCCATCTGTCCACATCCCAAGTGCCATTTGCCCCTACAAAGTCCTTGATCGTGGCTTTGAAATCCAAACTTGAGTTTCTGCTTGCGAAAGCTATAAGGGGGTAGTCCAGGGAAGTCTAAAGGTCCCACCAAAAACTGGTGTTCTCCCTGCTGTTAAGCTTTTTCCCCACTCCCTGCATAAAGTTCTCCCATACCTTAATAATGGATCTTCAAGTAAGAAAGGCTATTCTTTTGTGGTAGACTCTCGGGGTTTCGTTATTTCCATATTTATACTTAGTTCTAAGCACTTGAACCCATCACGCGTCCTATTTAGTGACCAGGCCTTAGTATAGCTTCATTATAAAGGCTTCATTTTGTTGTTACAAGTTCTTAAGCCTAGTCCCCCATTCTTCTTCTTGTCGGTAATCTTCTCCCATGAGACCATATGCATCTTTCTTGTGTCTGCATCTTGACTCCATAAGAACCTCCTACTAGCCTTTTCTACTTCTTTTAGGAATCCTTTCGGAATGAGAATTGAGTGCATAAGATAGCTAGGTGTGGCATTTAGTATCGACTTCATGAGGATCGACCTCCCTGTACGACTCAAATACTGGCTCTTCCATGATGAAAGCCTTTTTTGCACCTTCTGGGTAATATAAGAGAAGATCTGTTTGGTGACTCGGTTGTGAATTAAAGGTACTCCCAGATATTTACCAAGGTCTGCAGTAAGTCCAATGCTTAGGACTCGGCTAAGTTTTAAGGCCTTGTTGTGATTTACATCCCCAAGAGCACAACATCTTTGACTTTTCCAGATTTACACAGTGTCTAGAAACAAGATAGAAGCTCTCCATAACATACTTTATTTCAATCACCTAGTCTACTAAGGCTTCAGTAAATAATATAAGATCATCTACAAAAAATAAATAGGAAATACAAGGCCCTGTTCTCTTGAATCTCAAAGGTTTCCATCTCTTTTCTTCACATTCCAAACTAATAAGGTGCCCAAGCCTTTCCATGCACAGAATGAAAATATACAGACTAAGTGGGTCCCCTTGTCTGAGTCCTCTTAAGGGGCTAAACTCAGCACTCTCTTCATTGTTCTATAAGACTGTCATTGAGGTTGTCGTAATGCACAACATCATGATCTCCACTAAATCTTTTGTTATTCCAATACAACGTAAAGTATCTCTAATAAAGTCCTAGTCCAATCTGTCGTACACTTTTTCCATATCCACTTTAACAGCCACTAATCTTTTCTTTCGCTTGGTGGTTCACATTGGGTACATGGCTTCTTAGGAAATAATGATATTATCGCAGCTAGATCATCCTGATATGAAGCTACATTGTTCCTGCCTTACCAGTTTATCCATCACTCTTTTAAGACGGATAGCAAGGGGCTTAGTAAGAATCTTGAAACTTACATTGTAGAGAGAGATTGGCCAGAGATCCTTGAGGTGCGTTGGATTATCTACTCTGGGGATCAAGACAATGCATGTCTGATTTACTTCTCTAATTATTGTTGGTTCTCTAAAGAAAGACTTAACTAGATCACACATTTTATCCCTTACCATGTTCCAATAGCTTTGAAAGAAGTGTGCATTAATGCCACCCAAGCTTGGGGCCTTAAAAGCCCCCATGTCAAAAGTAGCATTTTTAATTTTGATATTGTCCACTGGTCATTAAAGCCAGAGAATTTCTTGCTTGTCTAGTTATGTAAACTTTGCATGCCAACCTAAGGGAGACTGGGTCCATGAGTCTTTAGTATATAGTTTTTTAATAGAAGTCACATGCCATCTACTTCAAAGCCTCAGGAACTTCTACCCACTCTTTATTTTCATTTTTTAAGGCCTCAATTCTTTGTTTTTTTTGTCTGAGAATGGTGGAAGCGTGGAAAAATCGAGTGTTTCTATCGCCTCATTGTAGCCATTTACATCTCGATCTTTGGTACCATTGTAATTCTTCCTACAGTGTAATCTTCTGGTACTGTCCCCAAAATTTCTCCTCTAGCCTCTTACGTCCTGGGTGGTCATGTGTTCTTCTCTCCTTGTCAATTCCTTCCAATCTCTTCACAACTTCTTTCTTTTTCCTATCCTGGTTACCCACATGTTGATTGTGCCAATCTGGTATCACCTTATGGAATGTTTTTATACCTTCTAGCTAGGACTTCCTATTCTAAGCTGTCAAAATGACTTCCCTGAAGCTATCTTCAAGTTCCCAAGCCGCTTGGTAGACAAAAGTTCTCTATCTCCTCCTATGGTTAGCTTGGGCATCAAAATTTAGTACCAGGAGTTTATGATTAGATTGAAAACATAGCTTGTGCAAAACAAAGGTTCTCGGAAAGCATGCTACCCATATCGCATTCTAGAAAGCCCAATCTAGGCGTTCTTTAAGCCCAGTTCTTTCCCAAGTGAACTATCCCTCCTTGTCTTGCATTTAGCTAAGCCACAATTATCTATGCACTCCTGAAAATGCTTTATATCTATTTCGTTTGGGCTGCCTCCTCCCTCCTTGCCCCTTGGTGACATATATGCATTAAAGTCTCCAAAAACTAGCCAAGGTCCTGTAATCGTGTCAGCAATCAATCTCAGAGAGTCCCAAACCATCATTCTTCCTATTATACTCATCTCCCTATAGATAATAGTGATGAACTCCCCATTCAGATTGCTTTTGCTGCTCATTTTACTGTGGATGAGTTACGTCGAGGAGCAGATGTAAGTAATAGAAAGTCCGTACTGTTCCACAAAAGCTAGATTCCTCCTGAAAAATCGCTAGCTTCTATCCTTATCTAATGAGAAAAGCCCAATTTCTTCACCACATTATCTGCCCTATTTCCACTAACATGTGGTTCTACAAGGTAGAGAATTTCTACTCTAAACTTAGCAAGAATATCTCTTATCAAGATGGGAAAGCTTTGACTACCAGCTCCCTTACAATTCCAAGAAGCAATAATCATAATAAAAGAAAAAGGAGATGGTAAAAGGGAGCAGCACCTAATGGTGATGGACGCTCCTGGTTTGGCTCCCTTGCTTCTCCCTAGTTATGTCTGAGCTCTCCTCTATTATCCCCTCTTTTGTTCTTGCAAAGTGCTCAACCATTAGGTCTGGTGGCTTTGGGTCTAAGTTCTCTATTACAATCAGGTCAAGCGTGTCACTCTGTGTATTTTCCATTCCATTGTAGCTTCATTGCTCATCGTTGGTGCTAGTGACGGGAACGAGAGCATTTGGCGAAGTGTGTAGATCTTCCAAACTGCACTTATCCATCTTACTCGGTTGGGCCTCCTTGGTTTTTGATCCCATCCACTCCATATTACCCATTACCACTTTGTAGGTTTGCTGGCTCTTTTCCTTAGACTGTTCTAGCTGGCCCAATTATGAGCTCACCTCAGCTGTTTTACTCTTTACATTTTTGTTCAGCCCAAACCCTGAATTAGGCCCATTTAAGGGCAGTTGGTTCTCCTTCCCAAGGCCTTTGATAGGTAGCCTTGGTCCTTGAGCTTCTTTTCGCCCCTGTTCATTTTTAACATGATGTGGTTGCTCTTTGACCCCCTCTAGAGCCCTTTTTTTTTTTTCTAATAAAGGATGATTTCCTTCCCCTTCGTGTCAAAATCTACAATTTCCTTGCCCATGTCTAAAGGCAACTTCTCTTCCATCTGCTTTGCCTCCTCTCAATCCTCGAAAACTGAGAATCTTGATTTTTTCACAAACATTTTCTTTGTTTGGGTTGCCTTCGACTGACCAGTTGCAGAATGTAGCCTAACTTTTTGCTCTCCTTGTTTCGTAAATTGAGCCTTGGAGGATTTTTTAGCAAGCATCCATACACCAAACATCTCATCGGTGTCAGATTGTTAGCCTTATTCTTTTTTGGTGTTCATAATGAGGCTACCACTACTGGCGGTGGTGTTGAGGCACTTGCCTCCTGCGTGTTCATACTGGCTTTCCAAGGGCATGCCTCTCGTTGATGGCCAAACCTGCCACAGGCAAAGCAGATTACTCCCAGTTGTTCATATTTTGCATTTAAAATTTCCCTAGCGACAATGACTCGGGGTGCCAATTTCTTCTATAAGTCTAGCTCCACATAAATTCTCGTGTATTTGCCTCTCTCCACTTTCATCGTGTTTGTGTGTAGACCATTACTAAGTGTATTAATGTCCACTTTAAAAGTTCTACCAATGCGATCTCCTATTCTGGTAATGCAATGGCTATTATAACAGTACATGGAGACATCAGGGATTTGCACACATGTGGCAACCCGTCTCAGAGGATTTTGATGAGGATTAAAGTATAGTGACCACCTTTGTACCAGAACACAGTGTTGCTTTACCACCTATACTCCATCGTATAAGACCCTTTGGTAGTGAGCTCTCCATTGCTCAGTTTTGTTGAAGTGAACAAGGAAATAGTTGTTAGGAAGGTTGATTAATTCAAAGTTTGAGAAGCCCCACAGGTTTCGCAGGTAGTCATTCAGAGCATATACATTAAATCTTCTGCCTAACACTGTTAGCACTAAGGCATAGTTCTAGGGTTAACACCACTCATTGAATTCTTCCTCAGTGATAGGGACCGCGAGATATATTTCCATTTGTTTTTTGAGTTCTTCATACTCTTCTGGTAACTTCCAATGGAGCTTGTTTTCAGTATTAAAGAGATCATCCTCCTCCATTAGACACGCACCATAGGCTATGCCAATAAAACCCATCAATAAATCTTTATATGATGCGAAGCCCCTTTTTGGGTTCTTGTTTTCTTCCACCGAGTGTTGCTCTACTTTAACTTGTTCCTCCATCCGGTCGTCCATAATAACTTGTAAAGGTTCTTTGATCTTTTTTTTTCCTTATTCTTCCCAGAGTAGTCTTTATTTGGTTTGTGATCCAGTGGCATTTTCTATTGCCCCGTGTCGGCCATGAAATTCACAAAAAAGGTTTGAGCACACTTCCCAAGAGAGAGAAGCCACAACCACTTTTAGAGTCCCTCCTTCCTTTTCTTTGATCAAACATGTTATCTCAAAAGCCATCTGAAACACGTAGTCACAGTAAGATAAGAAAACTTAACTTTAATCGATAAAGTGATCGATAAGTGCATTTATCGACTAGATGACAATTATTGATAAGATGATCGATAAATGTCGAGTAAAACTTGAAGTTTAGAGATATTGAGTGAAACTTGATCGAGTAGATGATCAAACATCTAAAGAAGTTTAACAAATCAAACTTACTCAGTTTTAGAATAGGTTATCAATAAGTATGAACATTGATAAGGTGTTTGATAAATCATAAAGTGTTCTAAAAAGATGAGTCTTACCAATTATCTGACACGTGATTGATAACCTTATTTATTCCTAAGGTTATCAATGAAAACTTATCACCACAGAGAGAAATTTATCTTTTTACCTGATAGATTATCGAACACTTGGTTTATCGATCAAGTGATTGGTAATTTCTTAACAACAATCATATCGGAGCAAGTTTACCCATTGATCGATAAGGTGATCGAACATTCCATTTATCTAACAGGTTATCAATAAATGCAGTTATACAATAGATTATTGATAAAACTTAACAGTAACTCTTTTCAAAGACATTCAGCTATTTATCCAATACGTGATCGAACAACTCAATTATCCAACAGGTGATTGATAAAACTTAAACAGATAAGTGGTGAAACTTAACTACTTATTTTGTTGTTATCATCAAAATCTTAAATCTAACATTTTTTACATAACTTTCATATGTTTTTTCTATATGATTTTTCATGTAAAAGTCATATTTGAACTTAGATTTATCAAAATCCCATTCCTTCTTGATTCCAAAAAAATCCAATTCCTTCCCATAGATCCTCACTTAGCTGAGACATAGGGGTTAGAATTCAAAATTTTTATTTTCAATTTTAATGCTTCTAAACACCTTTTTTCATCATAGTTCTACACAATTTCACTTTCTCAACCTATTGGAAGCATCAAATTAATATGAATCAAACCTCAATCTCAAGATTCAAGTTTTTGGCCAAAACATATACATTATTCTCATAAGTTGAAATTCTTCCATAAATCAAGTTAAAACACTAGTTTCCAACCATTTTCTATCATCTAATCCATATAACATCTTTAAATCATTCATATTAAACCGTGTGATATTTTGGGCAGCATGGTTCTCCAAGGGTCTTAGCCATTTTCAACTATGCAAATCAATCCCAGATTATGCATTAATCAAGATAATTGAATCCTTAATGAATGCTTTACTTACCTTAGATGATTGCTTGAGGATAACTTAATCTTCCTCTTCCCTTTTTTTTCTTTTCCTTTGCAAAATTTCAAGAGCAAAACCTTCCCTCCCAAATTTTTTAATTGTTTGAAATTTATTTGAATTAGGAGATATTTATAGATAAATTTTTTTGCTTGAATTTCCATCCTTTGGGAAAACCCTAGAATTCCATGCATACTTGGCTATTGAGCTAGCCATCCATGATAAGATCATGCCATATGTCCCTCTAAGTTGCCAAGTGTCCTTCCACCTATGCACATGTGCTTTTGAAAAAAAAAAACAATTTCTTATTAGATACTTATTTTCTTCCAAATTTACCCGTAAACAATTTGTATAATTCTATCCATGTCCCCTCCCTCCAATTTGGCACCAAAATAAGTAGAAAAATTAGGAAAAATTTTGTCCCACCTAGCCTTAGGTTATTTCACTGCATAACCTTACTGTATTGATTAAATTTTTTCTGGATCTTCTCAAATCTAGTACTTCTAAAAATTTATTTCTCTGTGCCAATAATTCCCTTTTATTGAACAGAGGTTTAACAATTTTTCTCAGGGCAAAATTTGATCCGTAACTCCTCCTCTTAGATTTTTCCCCCCTAAAATTAGCTTTTTACCTACATAATTCAATTTTTAATATTTTTAAAGCTAACATCTACACTTCTAGAGGTCAGAAATAATTTTACAATTTGTAATAACCTCTCAGCTAATTTTTCTCATTTGTTTCTAAATTATTAAGGCCTCTGTATATTTGAAATAATTCATTTTGGTTAAATCTTCCTTAATTAGTCAAAAATACCAATAATTATAGAAAATTCTAAAATAAATTATTTTTATTATGTTTTCATCTTTCAGGCCTCAAATACTGTTGTACATCCTTTATTCTATTTTTTAAAATAAATTTTTAGAGATTTTGAGGAATTTCAGGTATAAGTTTCATTATTACCCTTCCGTGACTGAAACTTCTCAAAATAATAATCTAGTTTCTGCCCAAGTTTCACCTGAAAAGTTACTCTATCTATGTCTCTACTACACTACCTAGTTCTCAGTCAGTCCTAAGTTTCTTATTCTCCAACATGATATGACAATAAACACACATTCCAGAAAACATTGAGTTTATGAAACTCAGCACCTAAAGAAAACAATGGTTCAAGAACTCCAAGTATAACAAGTACCAGAGCAGATCACTCTCTTATTGTGACATCCTATTTTTTAATCTCTAAGACTTAAGTAAATATATAAGTAGATATTTATTAACATCACTTTAACATAACTGAAATATATATAAGTAATTAAAATATTTATGATCATACGTATGTGTATATATAACTATGTATATATGAATTAATGAATAAATGAAAAGCTTATAGAAGTCCCATATTGACAAAATAATAGGAAGATGGGGCTTATGAGACTATAAATAGGTGATAGTAGGAGAGAGTCAAGAATAAGTTAAATAATTTTCATACAAAACTAAGACAGTCTCAACAAAGTGTCGTGCATGAGTTTGTAAACCTCTAGAATGAGTTACAATTTAGTTTGCCAGTCTGAAACATCTAATCATCAATTTCAATGGTTGGATTAGTTATTTGATCTCTGAGGTATGAGTTATATTAAGTATGCATTGAACTCCATTTTCAAGATTTTATAGATAGAATCCTAAGTAGTAAATTGTTGTTTTTAAATTTGTTCACTAATAAATCAAGCAAAAAATCTAGAGAATAGACTCAAGTCATCTAATACATTAATTTCAATGGTTAAATTAATAATTAAACTTTTGTAGTAAGAATAATCTAATTCATATTGAATCTATTTCTCTAGGATCTTAAAAAATAAAGCATAGGCTATAAATGGAGGGTTTTTTTTTTTACTTAGCTTATGAATCAATTATAAATGATGATTCTAATTATATAATCTAGTAACTTAAAGATAATATTTGTGGAAGAGAGGACCAAGATCAAGGCAAGGAAAGCATTAGAAGAAAGATAGCAAGATTTAATTAGCTTTAATGTTAATTATTGCATTGATTGCTATGTAATTTCATGTGCTATTATGTTGTTGAACTAAATGATGTATGATGATGATGATTGTGTAGCTCTACTCTTTGCTTTAAGTGCCTTAGCTATTACATGTTAGAGTGCTACATGTATAAGATTAAGTAGTTCCCTATTAATAGAAAAATGTTGGAATGCTTGTAGTTGATGCATGCTTGATGTTATATTTGATTCTCTCTTGTTAGTGGTAGTTTCACCCAAGAGCGCAGTGAATTGGGTGATATATAAAAATTTAACTTAATAAAATAATTGATCAAATGAAATAATAGAGATAAGTTTAGAAGGATTTCACTAAAGAAGAATCACATAGAAGTTTATACTGGTTCGATCTCAACTACTTGATCTACGTCCAGTCCTCAGAGCGCCTTTGAGTTTTCAACTAAATCCCCACAATTCAACGGCTCTTGGTGCTTCAGTACAATAATTGACTCACTTTCAATCACTTCCCCATACTACCTGTAAGGTTACAATCCCCTCAAGAGTCCACACTCTTGACTCACTCACAGAATAGATTAAAAAAGAATTATAAACTCTCCCACAGAGTATAAATGATAAACACTGATGCTCAGAAATGAAAAGACAGAGTAATGGACGCAAGGATTAAATTTCACAAAAGGTAGCTCGGTTCATTCAATACTTTATTCAATGCTCTTCACGCCATTTATAGTGAGAGACTTTCAGTTTTTCATTAAACACAAGAGCTTATAGCCATTGGAGTATCGATTGCGTGTGTTCAACAATTACAATCGTTGTTCGTAATAAATGCTTCTGACACAGTAGGTTGAGTCTATAATATATCCGTTGTGCTTTGTAATCTGCAAAAGTGTCTTGGCAAAACTATAAGTTTTCTTCTCAAGTAATTATGAATGAATAATAGAAGAAATGATGATTCTTGATTTTGTTACAGTCAATTGAAAAAAGGAATCAATCATCAGATATTCAGAACGTAAAATGAATCAACTTCATTAAAGTCTTGATCGATAATCCCTTGATCAATAACATTATCGATTAATAGTAAGGGATTCATACTCAAATAAAGAGAGCATTTATCGAAGACATTATGGATCAATCATTTATGGAACATGTGATCGATAAATGGCGAAACACAATCAACAAAAATATACATATGATAACCAGCCAAGAATCTTGCAAACTTGTGACATGTGCTTTCTCAGTTTTTATAAGAATATAAGATAATTTAAGAAGGCTGATAAAAGTGATTCAGCTCAAATTGTTTATATTATTTTATGGCATTTTCTAGGTTTTTGTTATACTTTTTAGCTCATTTTAATGATATTTGTGCTTAATTGAGATTGAGAGTCTGTTTTAAGTTAGTGTTGTTTGAGGGTAAAATTGTCATATTTATTCATTAATTACATTTAATTGATTTTTGGGACAATCGATACCTCAAACCATTGCTTTTTATTTCAAGGCACTCAAGAAGTAGAGCCAAGAGTGAAGACTAAGGAAGTGCAGTACACAGGAGGCAACATAAACATCTCTGCCAGGTTTTGCCACGACTAACTCATGCCTTCGCCGCGACGAAACCCAGAACTCAACTAGAAGGCCATGGTTCACCGTGGCGAAACCATATCTTCGCCGCGGCGAACTCATCAAATCAGCAACCAAAACTCAAACCATTTTCAGAAATTTTACCTACCCACTCATACAAACTGACCTAGTACACCTCATTACTGGTTTATAAACCCTATTTTTGTGTAAGTGACATCATTCACTGCTATTAGAGCCTCCATGTCCATTCTCTCTCATCTTTCTCTCATCTAACCCTAATTTCTTCCATTTCTCACTGTTAAACCTCCACCACAGGAAACTCAGATTCATTTCTAGTTGAGATGCTTCATATTTCTATGTGTTGCTAGGCATTTCTCTTCCTCTTAAAGGTGTAGCAATGGTTGGAGTTCAATGAGCTAAGAAGGGGAGTAGTTTAATCCAAGTTTAGCTATGAATTTATGAATTTCTAGGTTTAGGATTTGTAATTTGTAGTTGAACTACTTGATTTTAGTTGTAATTAGCTTTGGATATTTGATAAGTCTCATTATTTGCATACATTCCTAGCCCTAAACTCATGCTTTTCCCATTTATATTTGCATACTTTGGGTATAATTAGCTTCCATTGTGCATAAGAGTTGGTAAAAGGAGTTATGAGGTTTTGTAGGTGTTTTTACATGTTTTTATATGATTTTATATGTGTGTACTTTTGATCCCTGCTTTGGTGTGAATTTCAGGGAGTTTCAGTAGCATGTTTTGCTATTCTGTTTGAGGCGCCACGGCGGATTGTGGAAAGAGCCACGGTGGATTCCCAAAGTTACTCTCTGTCAAAGGCGCCGCGGCGGATGGACAGAGGCACCACGGTGGACTGAATCTACATGAAGCTCAGGATCACTAATCAAAACGACACCGTACAGGCCAGGCACCGCGACGGATGGGCAAAGGCGCCGTGGCGGATGACGCATATCAGCAATTTGAACCAGAAACGTGCAAATGGAGCTGGAGGAGGAAGCGGATAAGCCGGATCTTGGAGCTCCATCCTGAAAGGCGCGGATCCTAACTAGATTTTGGGTGTTAATTGCAAGGGGAGATGAGAATGGAGGGGATCAATCTGTTTTTGGGCTTAGGAGAACTTGTCCATCGGATACTCTCTCCGTCTCATCCATTTTTCTTCATCTCACCATCATCTCCTCTTCTTCTGTGAAGTTTCTGCCATGGTGATTTGGGAGCGTCTCGGTGTAGTTCTCCTTACAGCCATGAGCAGCTAAGCGTCTGTGTTCTTCCTAGAAATGAAGCAAAGCCTGAGTTCCTGATTCGATTGAAGGGAGTTTCTTCTAGATTCTTAGCTCTAGTCTGAATCTATAGATTGATTGAGTGAGTTGTTCAATTCAAGTTGTAGTTCAGGATTTGATTTTGATTTACTTTTTCACTGGAGTTGTTGAATCTGATTAGGATTAGTAGAATGATATTTCATTTGCAAGATCAAGTTGAGATTGTTCCTTCTGATTCCTTAGTTGTATTACATTGTGGTTTCTGGACAAGTTGTTTCAGTTCTCATAATCAATTCAACATATTTTTAAGACAATGCATGGTTGTGATTGTCACAGGAGGATTGATTTATCATTTTATTTTTCCTAAGCCGAATGATTCTAACCTTGTTGTTGATTCATATGAGTTGTAGTCTTGATAGTGAGGAAGCCCAACGAGTTGTTGGCCAAGTCTTGATTTGGTTGTTGAACTCCTGCATCCATAAGTGGACTAGGAAGGTAGAGCACATTTCTAGGAGAACACTTCACTCATATCTGATATTCTATCACTCATTCGCTTCACAATTTCTCACTTAGATAAACCAAAAGATATAAACATTTACATTCTACATTTGTAAAACCAGAAAATCAATATAAATAACCAGATCACTTCCACTGTTAAAAATTTGTGAAGGCATTTAATTAACAAAACTCTTGAACAACAAGCCTCCTTGTGAATCGACCTAGGGTTGAGCTACTGCACTTCTAAGCTTAATTCTAGTATTTTTGAGAGCCCATAACGACAAGGCATCATCAATATTCATTTGTGTAGTTGATTGGTTATTGTAGAATTTTTGAGCTTAAATATATGAAGTATCATGTATGTCAGTTGTGATCTTTAGATTCTCTCTACTCTTACATGGTTGTGTCTTGATATTGAGTTGATTTTGATTGCATTTGACCTATTGCATTAATCAATCTTTCTACACACTCTAAGAGCACTTCACAGGATCTTGAGAAATAGAGTTCCATTGATTAAGATCCTGATTAAGGTTTATCATTTTGAAACTTAGTGATTTCTACTCCCATATCAATTGATTTTAAACTATGATAGCCTGAGCACATTTTCAAGAGGATCTTTATCATTGTTTGGTTATCTGTTTATCATCATTTATTTCTCACTTTCTTAAAATCTAAAAATATTTTGTTTACCATTCAGTTCAATTCACTTAATGTTTTCCAAACACCAAAATCCCTTTTTATGTTCAATTTGCATTGTATGACATTTAAGTTAGCTTAGGTCTATTTTATTAAGGCTTTGTTTAAGTGAAACAACCCGAGGTTGTACCCTATAGTGCAATCCTTGGATAAAATTTTTATTTAACCTCCAAGGTCAAGAAAAGGTTGTGAAATCAAATGGCGCCATTGCAGGGAGCCAAGAAATTGGTTCTCTAGGTTAGCTTGTGTCATTTCTATTTCAATTGAGGTTTTGAGCCTTCTTAGATTGCATTTTAGATAGCTTAGGTGCATATTTGTTCATAGTAGAGGTTTTCATTTTGCATAGCATCAAAATTTTTGGAAATACAAACAAATATATTGATTTTTCTACACCTTTTGCATTTTCACTTTACATCTGCATCGTCCGGAACTCTACCTTGCTCTCTGTGACATTTTACCATAGCAGACTTCTGCTTTCGCTGCGGCTAACAAGCAAAAATTCATAAGGATCCCTCTCGGGACACCTTCACCGTGGCTAACTCCTACCTTGGGGTTCTCAATCAAAAATAAATCCAAGTTATGCAGTATAGTGAAAACTCGGGTCGTTTCACTTTTGGGAGCCTTTATTAATTACCTAAGCTAGACTAAATGCCATGTAATGTAATGAAAGGGGATTTGGTTTTTAAGATTTAAATGAATGGTGACTAAACTAAATGTAATCAAAGCAAACCTAAGCTACTATATTTTTGGTATTTTTGGATAATGATGATGGAATGGAAATGAATGATAGGGAATCTCTTGAGAATGGTTTTGATGGCAATCATGGTTCACTTAAGATGTTGGGAGTTTCACAAATCCATTAAGTTTTCTTAATAACAACCTCAATAACTCATTAAGTCCAGTGTTTAAATCAATGAACTTCATTAATGAAAACATTGTTAAGCTCCCCTAATGTGCAATTTAATAATGATTAATGCAATTGGTTCAATGTAACCTACAATCAACTCAGTATCAAAACATGACAATGCAAGATAAGAGAGAATCAAGAGAGTTACAAGGAAACATATATGTGACTACATATATTGAAGCATAGAATTCAACATTAACCAATCCAAACTACAAATGTAAATCATTAACCAATGATTACAGTAACAATCCCAAGTTCCTAACTAAGAATTTACAACTCCTAGACCTAGAAAGTCATAAATCATAGCTAAAAATTGCAAACTGAAACTAAACTCCTCTTTAAAGTCTGGAAACTCATGCCACTCCACCATCTTCAAGAGTTGATAAACCCTAGCCCTCCATAGCTTCAAGAAAAACTCCAACCAAAGTGAATCTGTCAACCATGGCAGCTGGGAGTGGAAGGAAATGGGATGGAGTGAAGGAAAGGTGAAGGAAATGGATGGGGAAGAAGATGGAGGTGCAAAGGCAAGAAGATGAGAGAATAGA
Source organism: Neltuma alba (assembly GCF_004799145.2). Classification (NCBI taxonomy): domain Eukaryota; kingdom Viridiplantae; phylum Streptophyta; class Magnoliopsida; order Fabales; family Fabaceae; genus Neltuma; species Neltuma alba. Next base: position 51,467 of record NW_021636937.1, on the reverse strand, counting down.
GGTTTTTGAGATGATAGAATGGAGTTCTCTCTAGAAAATAGGGTTTCTAAGGGTTTTAGGGGTCCATCTGGGTCGGATCATATGAGTAAAGGGTCCATTTTTGTGTTCTGGATTCGAATCTGATGTTACTGATACGTTTGCTTAGGTTCGCCGCGATGAACTATTCCAGAGAAGAATTTTAGTGAAATGTTGAGAGTTTGCCGTGGCTAACTCAAAAGTTTGTCCCGATGAACTATTCTAGAATAGTCACTGATGCACATTTTCAGACTTTTGCCACAGCACAACATTTTCCTGGAAACTCTCATGTTGTGTAATGCTTTGGTCTTCAATCTTGGCTCCAATTCTCAAGTGTCCTACAATAAAAAGCAACAATTTGAAGCATCAATTGTCCTAGAAATCAATTGAATACAATTAATAACCAATTATGATAATTTTTTCCTAAAAAAGACACTAACTCTAAGTAAGGACTCTTAATCTAAATTAAGCACAATTATCATCAAAAGGAGCCAAAATCTATGATAAATACCCTTAAAATGATATGAAATAACATAGAACAATTGGGTTCAATCAAATCCCCTGCACTTAAACCTTTGTACTCCTGGACAAAGGCAAAATAAAACTGAAGCAAGAGAATAGTATTGATACAAATGGGAACCCCTATGAATTCAAAGTAAGAAAGCGGTAGTGCCATTAATCCAACTCTCTAAACAAGCAATCATAGTGATCTAATTTAATAAGAAGGGATTAAAGTAGAGTACAATCAATGCAATGGGAATGAACAAAAGAGAAAACACTCAAGATATAAACTGTTTCACTCTACTCACCAGTTTGGGGTAATTCTCCCTCAAATCCACTTAATCAACACTTTACCATAAGCTTGTTAAAATCCTACCTCTTCACTTTTAATACATGAATCCAATGATCAAAAGGACTTTTAAGGTTATGATGATTGAAAGGGCTAATTGACATAAGATAAGCTGAAAAGATATGAAATGATTAAGCACCAAGCATTTTAGAAAAGGTTTCCAACTAACGTTTACTCTAATATCTTAAAGCATAACTTTGTTCTTCAAACCACCAATGAATTGCCTTATTTCAACATTTTATTCTATTGGTACCATTTTATTTTGATCTTTCTTTCTTTGGCTTTTCTATTTCTTTTCTCTCTGTTTTTTTTGGGTAATTCCAAACCCAAGAAGACAAAGTTTAACACATCATGAATGGAATAATAAAAATGTTAGAAACTTGAATGTATAATGCATGTCTTGGCACTTAAGAAAAGATGAAGGCTCAAATGGTTAGCAATGGAGAAAATCATGTGGGTTTGTGTTTGGGATGTAAGGGTTTAGAAAAGAATGCCTCTATCATGCTCATCACATTAATGCAACTAAGTCTTGATTAAGAATTAGAACAAGTTATAGAAAGTGGAAAATGTAAGTGGATGCAACTCACTATGAATGAAAATTAGGCTCAACGAATCTTCCAACAAGGCTAAATCTCAAATGCCCATGCACAAAGACTAATTGTACTCTAGATTAATCACAATACATTAACTTAGTCACTATAAAAGCAAGCTTAAAGAATTGTGACTAATGAAACTAAAACAATCAACTTTAAACAAATAGCAATTCTCCTGAGTACCAATACAAGATCAAAAACATTTACCAAAGTTCAAAAATACACAAATTCAAGTGTAAATTAATTGAAGCAAAAAATTTTCAAAAGTTTTGACTCAAAATCTTCAAATTAAGTTCAAAAATCAATCAAAATTTTGAAATTTTTTTTAGAAAACTATATTTTCAATAAACATAGGAAAACACAACACAATCAGTGAATATCAATCCCTCCCCCACACTTAAATCTTGCATTGTCCCCAATGCAAAATTCAAGTGCAACCCTAAACAAGAGAAACCAAAATTCAAAAGATAAGAGTTAAGGAAGGAAAGAGACAACCTTAAGAATGAAATCTCTTCAAACTCTTGTAGGAGAAGTTCTCATTCCGGATAAGAAACATGCAGTTCTTCTATGTACTCACTTCTCCTTTATTGATCTTCCTTAGTAGTGGTGGTGCGGAGTCCTGCAAGCAAGTAGAACCAACAGCAGTACCACATCCAGAAATAGAAACATAAAGAGGATAAAAATGAAATAAAGATAGTTTAGAATTTAATCTCTCCAAGACACTATCACAACTAAGGAAATCAATAGTACTCCCATCAGTAGGAGTCAAATTTTTATTTAAATTTTTAAAATACCCAAGCTCATACGAAGTGGAAGCCGAAGAATCCAACTAACAGTTGTTGGAGTACAGTACATCACTATCACATTCACAAGAGGTACTGTTTGAAGGGGAAGAAAAGAAAGAACAAAACGATCTATGCAAACTACTATTTATAATGCAAGATAAATCAAGAGGTAAATCACAAGATAAAACTTATTGGAAAGACTTATTGATATTCATGATTTTATCAATTGAAACTTTAAAGCCTTTCTCAACATTATTAGAAGCTACGAACTCATTAGAATTATCATGAATTTGATTCTTAAGGCAATGGTTAGGTTCACATTTTTTCACAGAATCATCTTCTAGGCATTTCACATTAACATCATGATTTATATTTTCAGCACTTTCAATACTAGAAGGTAATGCACACACTTTACCAAAGTTCTGCTTTTGCCACTTAACAAGTATATCATTTTTGTTATCAATATAATCCATGCATATAGTTTGAGCATTGCAAGAACAAGATAAAGGTTCATTCAAATCAGAATCAGTTTCACCATCCAATCTAGCACTAGAAAGAGAAGCGTGTTCTTCACACAAAGAAGCAGTGACAGTGCAAGCAACATCATCAACTAAACAACTACTATTAGAAGTGTTCAAGTGAGAATTTTTATTTTGAAACATATGAGGGGATTCAACTATGATTTCCTCGTCCACCTCATCATCACTCACATTATCAATAACTTCAACAGGAATAGTAGTTCTAGCACAAGGGTCAATCTCCTCAAGAAGAGGAGCAATATTACCTGATGTAGGGCATGAGTCCTTATGAGTTTGTAGATGTTCTTGCTTTATTTCAGCCTCTTGCATGAGTGAATCTGGACACTTTGATTCATCCTTCCTAATCTCAGGCTCAATTTGTGCTATATCACTCAAGGACTTGCCTAATGCACTCTGACATTCTTCTAACTCTTCCTCTAATTCCTTAGAGATCCCAGATATCTCTACCTCTTTAAGTAATCTATGGTAGTATGAATTCAAGCAACCATACGCTTCCCTTAAAAATCGTATCTGGTCATTCTTAGGAATAGTGAGAAATGGGTCAGGTTCACTGAATTGGTGTTCATGAGATTGAGGAAGGGGTTGGTGCATGGATTGGGATGAGGGTTGGTGGTAGAATTCATTTGGTAGAGGAGGTAGTTCAAAGGACGGATTATGTAGTGAGAATGGTTCAAGGTGTAAAGTGAAACATGGATGGAATGATGGTAATGGTTCATAAAATGGTTGGTGAGATGAGGAAGTGTATTGGTGGTAGGGTTCATGTGATGGAATGTTTGGCTCATGATATGGATGGTGTGATGGAAAGTGTTCAAATTGTCGATTGTATGGTGGAAGTGATAAGTCATAATGTTGTCCTAATGATGGATGTTGGTTTGGGTGTGAATGGAATGAAGAGGTATGGTAAGGGGAATGTGGAGGGTCATTCATCTACTCATGGCCATAGTTATGATAAGGATACGGGGTATCATATCCTTGATAAGTCCCATCATGTTCTTCATGATCAAAGTGTGCCCGAAAAAGATCCAATTTTTGCTGTATGGAATTAAATCATTGAGAAAAATCATCACCCATCAGAGTGTTGTAACCTACAAAAGGGGAGGGGTGATCAGATGCACCTAAGTTATTATTGAACCAAGCCAGAAGAAAGCAAAACAATCAATTCCCAAAGAGTTTTTAAGTCTAACCTAAAAAGTAAAAGAAACAGGGTAAGAAGCTAAATTTTTTTCCTTAAATAGGGGATCCTTCGCCGTGGCGAAAGGAAGGGTTTGCCGCAGTAAAGATGTCCAGAGGGGGAGAATGGAATCTGGTTCAACACACTACGCCGTGGCAAAACACAAAGTTGGCCGCTGTGAAGGTGTCCCGAGAGAGATTCTCATTGAAATTTGGTAAGTTGGCCGTGGCGAAACAAGGAGTTGGCTGCAGCAAAGTCTCACAGACAGTGAGAAAACCAGAACAATACAGCAAAAACACAAAGCAACAGAAGCTCAAAAATCCAAAGAATGCTATGAAATGTATGAAACTATATGGAAAAATCAAAATCGAAATCAAGATCTTTGTTTGTATATCTCAAAATTTTTATGCAATACAAGACCCATTATGTCGCACCTTACTATCGGATCCATTTAGGGTTTAATTAAAACCATTTTAGACCACATTGGATGGTCTTGGGTTCAAAAATCCATAAAAAACGCTGATTTTCAGATTTTTACTGTTCATCGGGTAAAAATCCAGTTTTCTGGCCCAACTTCAAACATTCATAACTTAATCTAGAAAAATCAAAATGGAGTAGTTCAAAATTCTATAAAAAGCTCTTTGAATCCTCTTTCAAGAAAAATATTATGAACCAATTCCATTGGAAAAAGCATCAGGTTTTTGTGAAATTCACCTCTGTCTATTTGGCAAAAATCCTTTTCCTATATTCTAAACCTTAACTTTGAAAAATCATTAAAAATTGTGTAGCTGGCCATTTTTAATGTGCTACCTATTGATTTGAAGCTGAGGACGTGAACTTTAAGTATACCAAATTCTGTGTAGGAATTCGCTTGGTAACTTAATAAAACGTGGCTCTAAACTAACGTTCTGCTTAGATATTACACTGTCCAGCTGAATATTTACATAACCAAAAGTCCACGAATTTTTATGGTGTGACACTATAATTTAGCCTCCAATCTGCAGCTTGCTCTTGGGAGTTTCAAGCCCTAAAATGTTAGATTATATTTGGGGGATGAGATTTTAAGAAATCCCAGTAGCAAGATCAATCAATCAAAACATTAACATGCATCAATTACAAGCATTTCAACCTTTTGCTATTAATAGGGAACTACTTTACCTCATACATGTAGCACTCTAACATGCAATAGCCAAGGCACATTGAAGAGAGCCTTTCGTCGTTCGCTTTGGGGTTCTCACTCAAAAATAATTCTAAGCTATGCAGTATAATGCAAACTCGGGTCGTTTCACGCTTGGGAGCCTAAATTAATTACCTAGGTTAGACTAAATGCCATGCAAAGTAATGAAAAGGGGTTTTTGGGTTTCTTAACATTTAAATGAAATGTGCCTAAACTGAATGCAATGAAAACAAGCCTAAGATACTATGTTTTTGGAGTTTTTAAGATAATAATGATGTAATGGAAATGAATGATAGGAAATCTCTTGAAAATGGTTTTGATGCAATCATACTTCACTTAAATATGGGAGTTTCACAAATCATTAGGTTTTCTTAATAAGAACCTCATTAACTCAATGAGTCCAAAGCTTTCATTAATGAACTCATTAATGAAAACTTTGTTTAGCTTCCCTGATGTGTAAATTTGGAATGATCATGCAATTGGCTTAATGTAACACACAATCAACTCAGTACCTAAACACAACCATGCAAGATAGGAGAGAATAATGAGAGTTACAATAAGCATATATACAACTACATATATTTAAGCACAATGTTCAACATCAATCAATCCAAATTACAAAAGCTAATCAGTAACCACTGATTACAAAATTAATCAAAGCATCTAACTAAGACTTTACAACTCCTAAACCTAGGAAATCATAAATGTCTAGCTAAAAACTAAAGATTAAAACTAAAAATCCCCTTTGAAGCCTGGAAACTCATGCTACTCCACCATCTTCAAGAGTTGAAAAGCTTAGCTCATCATAGCCTTGGAATCAGCTCCAACCAGAGGTAAATCTTCAGCCATAATGGTCAGGAGATGAAAGAAATGAAAGTGGATGAAGAAGAAATGCAAGAAAATGGAAGATGAAGGAGATGGAGATGGAGGATTAGGGTTCTGTGGGAAAGATGAGAAGAGATGATGGAGGTGGAGAGGCAAGAAGATGAGAGAATAAAGGTGTTGGAGATGATAGAATGGAGTGTTGGGTCGAAAATAGGGTTTCTAAGGGCTTGAGGGGTCAATCTGGGTCGGATCATATGAGTAGAGGGTCCATATTTGCGTTCTAGATCCGAATCTGACGTTCCTGATACGAAGAGGTTCGCCGAGGCGAACTCAAAAGTTTGCCGCGGTGAACTATTCCAGAGAGGTATTCTAGTGAGATTTTGAGAGTTTGCCCTGGCGAACCAAAAAGTTTGCCCCGATGAACTATTCTAGAATAGCCACTGATGAACATTTTCAGACTTTTTGCTACAGCATAGCATTTTCTTAGAAACTCTCATGTTGTGTAATGCTTTGGTCTTCAATCTTGGCTCTAATTTTCAAGTGTCCTACAATGAAAAGCAACAATTTGAAGCATCAATTGTCCTAGAAATCAATTGAATACAATTAATAACTAATTATGACAATTTTACCCTAAAAAAGACACTAGCTCAAAGTAAGGACTCTTAATCTAAATTAAGCACAATTATCATCAAAAGGAGCCAAAACCTATGATAAAAACCCTTAAAATGATATGAAATAACATAGAACAAATGGGTTCAATCACACATAAAGCAAGGAGTATAGCTACACAATCATCATCATCTAGTTCAACCACATAATAGCACATGAAATTGCATAGCAATCAATGCAACACTCAACATTAAGGTTAATTAAATCTTGCTACCTTAATCCAATGCTCTTTGATTTTCTTGTTCTTCTTTCTTGCTTCCACAAATACCAAACCCTATTATGGCAATCCATCAAAAGGGCAGCAAGAATCATCAACCATTCCTCATAAAAATCAACAACATAAATAAAGTAATTCCTAAACCCCTTAAAGCTTCAATATTTATTCTTGAATTTTTAGAGTTTATTTCCTTTAATCCTAAAAATTCCCTCTTGGCTCCTTCCTACATGATTTTTTATGTAGATTCCAAATATTTACTTGAATTTAACAAAATAAATTTCTTTCTTTCAGTTTTAGCTTGGTCGAACCACTATGGTTCACTTTCCAAAAATTACAACTTTGATTTTATGGCTTCCAATACTTGTTCTCTAGGTTTACCTTACACTATTTTCCATTTTGAGCACAATGGAAGCCTCAAAACTTTGAAAAACTCATCCTAGGGTTTAGATCTTACCTTGACCAAAATGGGTCTCAAGTAACACAACTAAGAAAATACTCCAAAATCAACCTACAACCACTTATAACCACTAGGATCTACTATACTTTGAAGTGTTCTAGCACGATTGAACCATAAAACTTCCTCCCCTACCCCATAAGCATTTCAGCCAGCTCTAAATGAAGAGGAAAAACCAAAAATTTCAACCATACAAAGCAATAAAACAAAGAAAGGAACATCTTAAGACAACTTACCAAGCTGGGATCTTAGTTGGAAGATCAAATATGCTTGCTTTTTGCTTGATTTCCCTTCAAGCTCTCTCTTTTTCCCTCTCTTCATGCCTTGGACGAAATATGATCTGATTTAGGGGGAGGAAAAGCTCATTAATGTTCACAAAATATCCCACCAACCATCATTAATGATTTGCCAAGTGTCAAATGCTTACTTAGTCTTAATCCTCTCTCTTAATTAACTTAAACCATAATGTAATTAAATTCCAAAGTCAAGATCCTCTCCATTGGTAGCTTGACACTTGGAAAGCTTTAAATCTTCTCCATTAGGGGCTTGACACATGGCCAAATGTGAACCATTTGAATTGCAAGACTCTAGTCTTGCTTTATCGGTGCACTTTGACTCCGAGTTTAATTTCCTTTCTATAATTACAGTGCTTTGGCCTCTGTAATTATTTTCCATCAGATCCATAAATTATTCTCCTCATTTTTATCTTTCCAAATTGCCCTCTTTGTCTCAAATTTAATTTCCCAATAATTAAATAAAAAGAAAAAATATTTTCCTTCTCTTTATTTATTTTTCCTCTTTTCAAAGGAATTGGGAAAAATCTTGGATACTTGAGGGTCTTCTTTTAATTCCATAATCTCTTATAATTTCTTGGGATATCATAGGAATTTTCTTGGGATTTTATTCTCCTTAAAAATATTTATTTGGAATTTTCTAAATAAAGAACCTTAAACTAGCTTAAGTCGCCCTTAAATTCCTTTGTAATTTCTCTAAGGGCAATTTGGTCATAAAACCAATTTTATAATCCCATATAATTCTCAAGGAACATTGTTCTTATTTTTTCTTAATTTTCTAAGGCTTGAAAATATTTTTCCATAATTATTCTTGACTAATTTTCCTTAATTAGTCAAACTTTTCATAATTGGCTTGGAAAATTATAATAATTATTTTCCATCAAAATTCTTCTATTTCTCCTTGTCATTTTTGACCTTTAATTATTTAGGAATATTCTTATTCCTAAATGCCATATTACTGGATGTGACACATTATGCACCATGTAAAAATGTAACCTGAGAGGCTCACAAAACCCCAATCAACCAAAGTTGACAATTAACTAGCCTAAGGAACTAATTGCTTGGCTCCCCGGCAACGGTGCCATTTCATGAGGACCTTAGTCGTTCACCTTAGGGTTCTCAGTCAAAAATAAATCCAAGTTATGTAGTATAGTGCAAACTCGGGTCGTTTCACTTTTGGGAGCCTTTATTAATTACCTAAGCTAGACTAAATGCCATGTAATGTAATGAAAGGGGATTTGGTTTTTAAGATTTAAATGAATGGTGACTAAACTAAATGCAATCAAAACAAACCTAAGCTATTATATTTTTGGTATTTTTGGATAATGATGATGGAATGGAAATGAATGATAGAGAATCTCTTGAGAATGGTTTTGATGGCAATCATAGTTCACTTAAGATATTGGGAGTTTCATAAATCCATTAGGTTTTCTTAATAACAACCCCAATAACTCATTGAGTTCAGTGTTTAAATCAATGAACTTCATTAATGAAAACATTGTTAAGCTCCCCTAATGTGCAATTTAAGAATGATTAATGCAATTAGTTCAATGTAACCTATAATCAACTCAGTATCAAAACATGACCATGCAAGATAAGAGAGAATCAAGAGAGTTACAAGGAAACATATATGTGACTACATATATTGAAGCACAGAATTCAACATTAATTAATCCAAATTACAAATGTAAATCATTAACCAATGATTACAGTAACAATCCCAAGTTCCTAACTAAGAATTTACAACTCCTAGACCTAGAAAGCCATAAATCATAGCTAAAAATTGCAAACTGAAACTAAACTCCCCTTTGAAGTCTGGAAACTTATGCTACTCAACCATCTTCAAGATTTGATAAACCCTAGCCCTCCATAGCTTCAAGAAAAACTCCAACCAAAGTGAATCTGTCAACCATGGCAGCTGGGAGTGGAAGGAAATGAGATGGAGTGAAGGAAAGGTGAAGGAAATGGATGAGGAAGAAGATGGAGGTGGAAAGGCAAGAAGATGAGAGAATAGATAAAATGGAGTTCTCTCTCAAAAATAGGGTTTCTAAGGGTTTTAGGGGGCCATCTGGGTCGGATCATATGAGTAAAGGGTCCATTTTTGCATTTTGGATTTGAATATGATGTTACTGATACGAGAGAGTTTGCCGCAGCAAACTTAAAAGTTCGCTGCGGTGAACTATTCCAATGAAGAATTTTAGTGAAATGTTGAGAGTTTACCACGGTGAACTCAAAAGTTTGCCCCAGCGAACTATTCCAGAATAGTTACTGATGCACATTTTCAGACTTTTTGCCACAGTACAATATTTTCTTGGAAACTCTCATGTTGTGTAATGCTTTGGTCTTCAATCTTGGCTCTAATTCTCAAGTGTCCTACAATAAAAAGCAACAATTTGAAGCATCAATTGTCCTAGAAATTAATTGAATACAATTAATAACCAATTATGATAATTTTACCCTAAAAAAGACACTAGCTCAAAGTAAGGACTCTTAATCTAAATTAAGTACAATTATCATCAAAAGGAGCCAAAATCTATGATAAATACCCTTAAAATGATATGAAATAACATAGAACAATTGGGTTCAATCACTATCACTCTTGGAAGTGGGAAGCAAGTAAAGTTTAATGAAGAGGAGGATGAGGCTGTTGATGAGTAGATCGCTTGTGATGAGCTGCCATCATCACCTCAAGAGTTCAAGAAGTCTGAAAGCTCCAAGGAGATGAAATTGTGACAGAAGGAGTCCACTACCAAGCATGATGGCAAAGGGAATACAAAGGAATCTAAACCAAGCAAGCATGGAGCCTTGAGCAAAGAAGGTAAGGAGGTAAACATCAATGAACTACCTTTTCCTCATTCTTACTTGAAAAATGTAAAAATGGGTAATAAAAGGCAAGATCATGAGTTGCTTGAGACTTTTAGGAAGGTAGAAGTGAACATACCCTTGCTTGACCTGATTAAAAAGATTCCTAAATATGCAAAAATTCTAAAAGAGTTGTGTACACAAAAGTGGAGATTTAAACTGTCACACCTTACTTATATAATACCTTAGCATTCATTTAGAACCATTCCAAACCACTTTGGATGGTCTTAAGCTTAAAAATTTCAATTTGGACGTTAATTTTCGGAAAATTACTATTCACTTTCCAGTTTTCAGATTACAGGTCCAACTTTGAAAAACCATAACTAATTCTAGAAAAATCGTATGGAGGTGTTCCAAAATTCTACAGAAAGCTCTTTCAATGCTCTTTAAGAGAAAAATATTCAACTGAACTCATCCTCACTGAAAACGTACAGTTTATTGGATTAAGATTACTATTTGTTTGGTAAAATCTGGACTCTCCAGATTCTGCGCCTTAACTTTGAAAACTCATATCTCTTTGTATACACATCCAAATGAGGTGATTTACCACTCATTTTGAAGCTTGGGATGTGCACTATAAGTCTGATAAATCTCATGATTTAACTCATTCATTTGTTAGGTCAAACGGAAGCTTGAAACTAACTGCTCCATGACCTACGTTTTATCCCTTAATATCTCCTTACTTTAATTCTTTTTATTTCTTTGACATATATAACATGGCCTTAATCTTTCTCGTTCATACTAATATACTTTCATTCATGCCATAAACATCCTAAGCACATACATTGAATTGATGGCATTCATAACATAATTTACAGCATAGGAGAATTATACATTGAAGATTCATATCAATCATTTGCATTAATAATTCTCCACTTCTTCTCCTTGCTTCTCATGCCATTAGTGCCCATCATTGATTGACCTAAATGGTTGGTTAGGGAGGGGGTGAGATTCGGGGGAATCTCAGTAGCAAACAATACCACATAATCATGCTAGATGGATGCTAATGCACTACACGCAATTTGTTTATTCTCTTGTTCATTAGTGACATACTAGCATACTCAAAACTAACTTCTTGATGCATGGCCATGGAGACATAATCTACTCATCATGAATAGCAATTACAATAGCTAAAACATGTCACAATAACATTCAATAACATGTACACAGCAACACACAAGCATACAACATCAAGCAATGACAATAGGTAAGTTCACTACCTTGCACCTCAAGCCTTTCTCTTACTTTTCCTTTGACTCCCTTGACTTTCCAACCATGTTAGCTTTCGGTCAACATCATCGAACATCCTCTTGGATGTTCCAAAAGTCCTAAACATAGTCATAATGATCATACAATCTATTAGGACCACTAGATTACATAAAGTTCAAAGCTTGCTCTCTTAAACCTCAACCCTTTCTCTTAGTCTTAGGGTTTTCTTTCTAACTTTTCTAACATAAATCTCATCATTTCCCATCCTTATGATCCATTTCTTGTCAATTAGAACCACTTTAGATGGCCTTAGATTCAAGAAGATCAAATCTAGAAATTTTGGTTCGCGGGTACTGTTCACGCAGAATCTCCAGAATTTTTTGTTAAACTTTGAAAATTCATAATTAAATCTAGAAAAATCCAAATTGAGTGCTTCCAAGTCTCATTGAAATATAATTAAGTTAAATTTAAATAATAAATAATTTCAGAAACCAATTCTACGCCGAACAGTACCAGAATTGTACGGAACTCGACAATCTCCCAAAAGTTCAACACTGTTTCCAGATTTCAAACCCTAACTTTGAAAAATCACCATAAATCGTACACATATCCAAATGGAGTGTTCTACCCATAGATTTAAAGCTCACAGAGTGTACTTTAAGAATACAAAATTTGAGAATCAGATACACACAGTGACTAATTCGAAATAGGCATCAAATCAGCACGTAATTCTTCCAATTTCCACATAGATCCACTTGAAACAACCTCTAATCAATGTGTTCTAACTAGATCTAACATCAAAATCATCCTCCCCTAAGCTTATGTCAATTCGGCCAGCACCTCCTCTTAGGGGATCTCACATTTTTTTTAACCATAAAACCAAAGATTCAAAGCAATAAACAAGAGGGAACAACTTACTAACCTCAGATCTAAACTCGGTTGATCAAAGTAGGTGTCTTCCTCTTGATTTAAGCTTCAAGAATCAAAATTGCAAGAGTTTCCCCTTATGTTCATCAGTTTGGCCAAAATGGGGGGGAGGGAGAGTGCCTATTTATAGCCAAAAAGTTGGCTTGAATGGACCAAAATGCCCTTGGTAGCTAGAAGAAGGAGTAAGGGCAATTTTAGAAGTTCAAGTGGACTTTTGCATCATCATTGCATCACCTTATTACATCATGCTTACCTAATTCTTCTAGAGGGTGCCAAGTGTCATAAAAGTGATGGAGGAAAAGGGAGATCAAATCCTAGCCATTGGATCAAACTTGTTTCATAAGCTTCCTCCGAATTTACTTGGCCCACGTTTCTCCAGCTTTCTTTATGGCCTTCCGGGGTTCAGAAAATTCTTCTGTCTACTCCATAAATTCCCCTTCATCCTAGAGAATACCTATGAATTTTCTCAGGCCATAACACTTCCTTTAAGCCTTGTATAAAAATTGTTTACTAAAATACCCTTTTATCGGCAAAACCGGTTCTTTAATTTATTAAAGCCACTCCACTGGCCTTTTGGTTGCGGGACTAATTTTATAAATTAGTACAACTTCCAACTATTTAATCTTGTTTTTGTATACATTTTTGAGGTCTCTTGCTATTTTAAATAATTACCTCAAACGGTATACTTTTTACTGGTCACAACCTCATAAATTCCATTTAAGCTGCCTCGGGGGTATTTTTGTCATTTCTTTTCACAGAAGAGTCTTAGAATATTATATCCCATTTTTTGGGATTTTTCTTAAAATTTTCTGTATACTCTTCCATTTTTACCCTTGCTAATTATAACTTTCAGAATTTACAGTTTAGTCCCTACTTGGACTTAACTTCATATAATCCTCTCTTTGAGGCTTCTAGCTTAACCCTTGGCCTGTTTCCACTCTCTTTTCTCTTTCTAGGCCCTCGAGACTTTACTGGAGTCTCTGACCTTGATTATATTGAAGCCCCTGAAAAACTTTTATTTTGCAGTTTAGTCCCTGAAACTGCTTTTACTTCCTTTCTCATCTTTGAGACTTCTACTCAAAAGGAGTTTGGTAGCCTATCCAATTCAGACTACTTTTGATGCTTCTAGGCCCAAAACTCTGGATGTTACAAGATTTAAACCTAATAAAAGAGTCCAATTGCCCTCTAATATGTCTGCCTTGTTTAAACCCTAAATCCTAGTAAAATGCCAAGACCCTAGATCTTTCACTATCCCTTGCACTATAGGAAAAGTCAATATAGGGGGAGCCTCGCTAGATCTAGGAGTAGCAATTAATGTCATGCCTAAGTCCGTTTACACTTCACTAGGAGTCAAGATTCTTAAGTCTACTACTGTTGTACTCCAACTAGCTGATAAGACTATTAGGTATCCTGAGGGCATTATTGAGGATATTTTGGTCCAAGTTAAGGATTTGGTTTTTCCTGCTGATTTTTATGTGCTTGACATGTCTTCTGAGCTTGTAAATGACACCATACTAAGCCTTGGTCGACCTTTCTTAAGGACTGCTAATGCCATGATTAGCATGAAAGAGGGCACTATTATAATGGAAGTGGGTGATAATAAGGTTTCTTTTAACATGTATAAAGTAATGAAACATTCTTATAAAGACTATTCACTTTTGGGTGTTAACATGATAGACATTGCTGTTGAGGATGCTTGCTCTGAAATGGAATTGCAAAATGATTCTTTTTACTCTAACCTTTACTCTACTGATTCTATTGATAAAGATGAATTTGTTTCTTCTTTTTCATCTCTTTATTCATCTCTTTGTACTTGTTCATGTGGTGGTGACATGACATGTCTTGACTGTACTATAGTTAATTGCATGCTTCCCATCTTGCATACATTCTCTATATCATCAACTGATTCAAATTCAAAATGTGATTCTTCTATTATCAGTGATGATTGTTACACCTTACTATCATATCATCTTAGGGTTCAATTGAAACATCTTAGACCATATTGGATGATCTTGGGCTCAATTCTATCTCAAAAACGCTAATTTTCGGATTTTCACTGTTCATTGGGTAAAAATCCAGTTTTATGGCCCAACTTCAAAAATTCATAACTTAATCTAGAAAACTCAAAATGGAGTGGTTCAAAATTCTATATACAGCTATTTGAATGCTCTTTCAGGAAAAAAATAATCTTGTAAACCAATTCTATTGGAAAAAGTGTCAGGTTTTTGTGAAAGTCACCTCTATCTATTAGGCAAAAACCTTTTTTTCAGATTCTGAACCTTAACTTTGAAAAATCATTAAAAATCGTGTAGTCATCCATTTATAACATGTTGCATATCAAAATGAATCTCAGAATGTGATCTACAAACATGCTAAATTTTGTAATTAAACGCATTCAGGAACTTAATCAAAACATCACATAAAGGTGGCAGTGTCAGTGAATTTACAGCACTGCCCAGCATAATATTACATAACCCAAAAGTCCACGAACTTTTATGGTATGATACCATAATTTTAACCTTCAATCTGTAGCTTGCCCTTGGATGTTTTAGGTCCTAAAATATTAGATTGCATTTGGGGAATGAGATTTCATTGAAATCCTAATAGCAAATTAACCAACTATATCATCAACAAGCATCATCATCATGCATAACTACATTAACTACTATTGGTGAACTAGCATGCTTATCATTTGACAAACTCAATCATGCAAAGCCCAAAGCAAGAAAGTGCAAAGAGCAGCCTGATTGAGATCAAAATATTAATTTCTTTTCATATCATTATCCATGATTTTTGTCATACTTTCTGGTCCTTTTAAGTGAAAATTGTGCTTAACTGAGATTTATGGTTCTTACTTTGAGTTAGTGTCATTTTGAGGATTAAATTGTCATAATTGGTTGTTAATTGGATTCAATTAACTTCTAGGACAATTGATACTTCAATTTGTTACTTTTTATTGTAGGACACTAAAGATTTGGGGTCAGAATTGAAGAACTCAAGGCAAAAGAAACAAGAGAAGATCCTCTGCCTAGGTTCGCCGCGGCCAACATCTTACTTCGCCGCGGCGAAATCCCATCCGTGAAGGTAGGTCTTTGCCATGTTTCGCCGCGGCGAACCTATTCTTCGCCGCGGCGAACCCCTCGGAGCAGCAAATTCCAGACCCGACCATTTCGGGAAATTTTGACCTACCCATCCCCAAAAACCGACCCATGCACGTAAGTTTCGGGTTAGAAACCCTATTTTAGGTATGATGACAGCAGATGACGAGGATTGAGCCTCCACCTTCGTATCTTTCATCCTCTTCTCTCATTTTCACCTCAGAAACCCTAATCCCATTTCCATTTCTTCCATCTGCTGCTACCATGGCTGAAGAACATTATCTAGTTGGAGTTGGTTCAAGAGTTATGACTAGCTAAGCCTCTCAACTCTTGAATATGGTGGAAGGAGCATGAGTTCCAAGAGCTTCAAAGGGGAGTTAGCTTCATCTATGAGTTCTAGTTCTTTATTTATGAATTTCTAGGTCTAGGATTTGTAAATTTGAGCTGAGCTATTTTGATTATGGTTGTAATCAATTCTGGATGATTGTTTTGTGTATTGGATTAGTTAATGTTGAATTTGAGCTTTAATATATGTGGTTACATATATGTTTCTATGCATCCCTTTTGATACTCTCTGTCTTGCATGGTAATGTGTGATTGTTGAGTTGATCTGAGCTTGCATTTAACCAAGTGCATTAATTAATCTTAATACACACACCAAGTGAGCTTAATAGGATCTTATGAAATGGGTGACATTGATTAAGATCCTAGACTTAAAGGGTTCTTTAAGGTTTTTATTAGAAGACTTGGTGATTTCTACTCCCAAAATTATTTTGAACTATGATTGCTTCAAAGCTATATTCAAGAGATTTCATATCATTAACTTCACTTCATCACCACTATCTTAGAAAAATCCAAAAACATAGTAACTTAGATCAGTATTCATTGCATTTAGTTTTGGCATTTCATTAATGGCTAAAAACACCAAAAACCCCTTTTTCATTACTCTGCATAGCATTAATCTAACTTAGACATCTAATTTAGGCTCCCAAAAGAGAACGACCCGAGTTTGCTCTACTGCATAGCTTGGATAAATTTTTGAGCGAGAACCTCTAAGCGAACGACAGAAAGGCTCTCTTTCAAGTGGCGCCGTTGCCGGGGAGCCATTAAGTTGGTTCCTTAGGCTAGTTAATTGTCAACTTTGGTTGATTGGGGTTTTGTGAGCCTCTAGGGTTACATTTTTACATTGTGCATAATAGATTTTGCATTGCATAAAAATTTTGAGATATACAAACAAAGATCCTGATTTTGATTTCAATTTTTGCATATAGTTTCATACCCTTCATAGCATTCATTGCATTATTGAGTTTCTTCTTGTTTTTCATTCTTTGTGTTTTTGTTGTTGTGTTCTGGTTTTCTCACTGTCTGTGAGACTTCGCCGCGGCCAACTTATCAGATTTCTGTGAGAATCCTTCTCGGGACACATTCGCCGCGGCCAACTTTGTGTTTCGCCGCGGCGAAGTGTGTTGAACCAGACTCCATTCTCCCTCTCTGGACAGCTTTGCCGCGGCAAACTCTTATTTTCGCCGCGGCGAAGGGTCCCCTTTCTTAAAAAAAAATTTCTTAAAAACTCTTTGGGAATTGATTGTTTAGTTTCTTATGGCTTGGTTTAATAATTATTTAGGTCCATCTGATCACCCTTGCTCTTTTATAGGTGACAATACTCTGATGGTTGATAATTCTTCTCAAAGGCTTGATGCCATACAAGAGGAATTGGATCTACTTCAGGCACATTTTGATCATGAAGAACATGGTGGGACTTATCAAGGGCATGATCCCTATCCTCACCATAACCATGGCTATGATTGGATGAATGACCCTCCACATTCCCCTTACCATACCTCTTCATTCCATTCATACAAAAACCAACATCCACCATTAGGACAACATTATGAGCTATCACCTCCACCATACAATCCATACTTTGAACACTTTCCTTCACACCATCCATATCATGAGCCAAGCATTCCATCACATGAACCCGACCACCAATACCCTTCCTCATCTCACCAACCATTTCATGAACCATCACCATCATTCCATCCATGTCCCACTCCATATCTTGAACCATTCTCACCATATAATTCCCCCTTTGAACCATCTCCTTCGCTAAATGACTACCACCACCAGCCCTTGTCCCAATCTATGTACCAATCCTTTCCCCAATCTCATGATCATGAATTCAGTGAACCTGACCCATTTCTCACTATTCCTAAGAATGACCAGATACAATTTTTAAGAGAAGCTTATGACCGCTTGAATTCATACTACCATGGATTACTTAAAGAGGTAGAAATATTTGGAATTTCGAAGGAATCAGAGGAAGAGTTAGAAGAATGTCAAAGTGCATTAGGAAAGTTCTTGAGTGATATAGTGCAAATTGAATCTGGGATGGGGAAGGATGAATCAAAGTGTCCAAATTCACTCATGCAAGAGGCTGAGATGAAGCAAGAACATCCACAAACTCACAAGGACTTGTGCCCTACATCAGGTAATATTGCTCCTCTTCTTGAGGAGATTGACCCTTGTGCTAGAACTACTATTCCTGTTGAAGTTATTGATGATGTGAGTGATGATGAGGTGGATGAAGAAATCATAGTTGAATCCCCTCATATGTTCCAAAATGAAAATTCTCACTTGAACACTTCTACTAGTAGTTGTTTAGTTGATGATGTTGCTTGCACTGTCTCTGCTTCTTTGTGTGAAGAACATGCTTCTCTTTCTAATGCTAGATTGGATAGTGAAACTGATTCTGATTTGAATGAACCTTTATCTTGTTCTTGCAATGCTCACACTATATGCATGGATTGCATTGATTACAAAAATGATATACTTGCTAAGTGGCAAAAGCAGAGCTTTGGTAAAGTGTGTGCATTACCTTCTAGTACTGAAAGTGCTGAAAATATAAAGCATGATGTTGATGTGAATTGCCTAGAAGATGATTCTGTGAAAAAATGTGAACCTAACCATTGCCTTAAGAATCAAATTCATGATAATTCCAATGAGTTCATAGTTTTTAATAATGTTGAGAAAGGCTTTAAAGTTTCAATTGATAAAATCATGAATATCAATAAGTCTTTCCAACAAGTTTTATCTTGTGATTTACCTCCTGATTTATCTTGCATTGTAAATAGTAGTTTGCATAAATCATTTTGTTCTTTCTTTTCTTTCCTTTCAAACACTACCTCTTGTGAATGTGATAGTGATGTACTGTACTCCAACAACTGTCAGTTGGATTCTTCAGCTTCCACTTCACATAAGCTTGAGTATTTCAAAAATTTAAATAAAAATTTGACTCCTACTGATGGGAGTACTATTGATTTCCTTGGTTGTGATAGTTACTTGGAGAGATTAACTTCTAACCTGTCTTTATTTCATTTTTATCCTCTTCATGTTTCTATTTCTGGATGTGGTACTGCTGTTGGTTCTACTTGCTTGCAGGACTCCACACCACCTCTACTAAGGAAGATCAATAAAGGAGAAGTGAGCATATGGAAGAAATGCATGTTTCTCATCCGGGATGAGAACTTCTCCTACAAGAGTTTGAAGAGATTTCGTTCTCAAGGTTGTCCCTTTCCTTCCTTAACTCTTATCTTTTGAATTATTTGCTTGTTTTGTGAGATAAGTGTGGGGGAGGGACATAGCCAGTAGTAAAAGTAGTTTGTTTTGTTTTCTTTTCTTTTCCTCCCTTTTTGGTTTTGGTTTCTCTTGTTTAGGGTTACACTCGAGTTTTGCATTGGGGACAATGCAAAGTTCAAGTGTGGGGGATTAGAGATTGATCTTCAGTGATTGTGTTGTGTTTTTCTGTGCTTAATGAAAAATCTGGCTTTCTAAAAATTTTCAAAATTTTGATTGATTTTTTTTGAACTTAATTTGAAGATTTTGAGTTAAAATTTTTGAAAATTTTTGCTTCAAGTAACTTACACTTGAATTTGTGTATTCTTGGACTTTGGTAGATATTTTTGAACTTATATTGATACTCATGAGAATTGCTATTTGTTCAAAGTTGATTGTTTTAGTTTCATTGGTCATAATTCTTCAAGCTTGCTTTTATATTGATTGAGTTAATGCATTGTGACTAATATGGAGTACAATTAATCTTTTTGCATGAGCATTTGAGATTTAGCCTTGTTGGAAGATTCTTTGAGCCTAATTTTCATTCATAGTGAGTTGCATCCACTTACATCTTCTACTTTCTAGAACTTGTTCTAATTCTTAATCAAGACTTAGTTGCATTAATGTGATGAGCATGATAGAGGCATTCTTTTCTAAACCCTTATATTCCAAACACAAACCCACATGATTTTATCATTGCTAACCATTTGAGCCTTCATCTTTTCTTAAGTGCCAAGAGATGCATTATACATTCAAGTTTCCAACATTTTTACCATTCTATTCATGATGTGTTAAACTTTGTCTTCTTGGGTTTTGAATTGCAAAAAAAAAAAAAGAGAAAAGAGAAATAGAAAAAGGCAAAGAAATAGAAGAAAATGTTTAAGAAAAGCCAAAGAAAGAAAGATCAGAATAAATGGTACCAAAAGAACAAAAATTTTGAAATAAGGCAATTCATTGGTGGTTTGAAGAACAAAGTTGTGCTTTTAGAGAAATAGAGTAAATAGTAGTTGGAAACCTTTTCTAAAATGCTTGGTGCTTAATCATTTCATATCTGTTCACCTCATCTTATTTCATTTAACCCTTCCCATTATCATAACCTTAAAAGTCCTCTTGATCATTGCATTTGTGCATTAAAAGTGGAGAGGTAGGATTTTAACAAGCTTATGGCAAAGTGGTTGATTAAGTGGATTTGAGAGAAAATTACCCCAACTTGGTGAGTAGAGTGAAACAATTTATATCTTGAGTGTTTTCTCTTTTGCTCATTCCCATTGCATTGATTGTACTCTACTTTAATCCCTTCTCATTAACCTAGATCACTATGGATGCTTATTTGAAGAGTTGGATTAATGGCACTACTGCTTTCTTACTTTGAATTCATAGGGGTTCCCATTTGTATCAATACTATTCTCTTGCTTCAGTTTTGTATTGCCTTTGTCCAGGAGTACAAAGGTTTAAGTGTGGGGGATTTGATTTAGCCCAATTATTCTATGTTATTTCATATCATTTTAAGGGTATTTATCATAGATTTTGGCTCCTTTTAATGATAATTGTGCTTAATTTAGATTAAGAGTCCTTACTTTGAGTTAGTGTCTTTTTGAGGGTAAAATTGTCATAATTGGTTATTAATTATATTCAATTGATTTCTAGGACAATTGATACTTCAAATTGTTGCTTTTTATTGTAGGACACTTGAGAATTAGAGCCAAGATTGAAGACCAAAGCATTACACAACATGAGAGTTTCCAAGAAAATGCTGTGCTGTGGCAAAAAGTCTGAAAATGTGCATCAGTGGCTATTCTGGAATAGTTCGCCGGGGCCAACTTTTGAGTTCGCCGGGGCCAACTTTCAAAATCTCACTAGAATACCTCTCTGGAATAGTTCGCCGCGGCCAACTTTTGAGTTCGCCGCGGCGAACCTCTTCGTATCAGTAACGTCAGATTCGGATCCAGAACGCAAAAATGGACCCTCTACTCATATGATCCGACCCAAATTGACCCTAAAAGCCCTTAGAAACCCTATTTTCGACCTATCACTCCATTCTATCATCTCCAACACCTCTATTCTCTCATCTTCTTGCCTCTCCACCTCCATCTTCTTCCCCATCCATTTCCTTCATCTTTTCTTCACTCCATCTCATTTCCTTCCACTCCCAGCTGCCATGGTTGATAGATTCACTTTGGTTGGAGTTTTTCTTGAAGCTATGGAGGGCTAGGGTTTATCAACTCTTGAAGATGGTGGAGTAGCATGAGTTTCCAAGCTTCAAAGGGGAGTTTAGTTTCAGTTTGCAATTTTTAGCTATGATTTATGGCTTTCTAGGTCTAGGAGTTGTAATTTCTTAGTTAGGAACTTGGGACTGATACTGTAATTATTGGTTAATGATTACATTTGTAATTTGGATTGATTGATGTTGAACTTTGTGCTTAAATATATGTGGTTGCATATATGCTTATTGTAACTCTTATTATTCTCTCCTATCTTGCATGGTTGTGTTTGGGTACTAAGTTGATTGTGTGTTACATTAAGCCAATTACATGATCATTCCAAATTTACACATTAGGGAAGCTAAACAAAGCTTTCATTAATGAGTTCATTAATGAAAGCTTTGGACTCATTGAGTTAATGAGGTTCTTATTAAGAAAACCTAATGATTTGTGAAACTCCCAATATTTTAAGTGAACTATGATTGCCATCAAAGCCATTTTCAAGAGATTTCCTATCATTCATTTCCATTCCATCATTATTATCTTAAAACACCAAAAATATAGTATCTTAGGTTTGTTTTCATTGCATTTAGTTTAGGCACCATTCATTTAAGTCTTAAAAACCCAAAACCCCATTTCATTGCATTGCATGGCATTTAGTCTAGCTTAGGTAATTAATAAAGGCTCCCAAAAGTGAAACGACCCGAGTTTGCACTATACTGCATAGCTTGGATTAAATTTTGATTGAGAACCCCAAGGCGAACGACAGAAAGGCTCTCTTTCACAGCCACATCACAATCAAGAAAGGTCATCTATATAATAGCAATTAATCATGCAATAATCAATAATGCCAAGTTAATGTTAGTAGTTAGGTTCAACTTCCTACCTTGCTCCAAAAGCTTGAGTTTTCTTTGTTTCTCTTCTTCTCCTTCACAAATATCAAACCCTAGCATGGCACTCCACCAAAAAGGGCAGCAAGAGTCATTAGTCAAACCAAGTAAAAGCAAGAACACAACTTAAACATAACTCTTGCTCTTTAAAGCTTCCACCTTTGTTTTTTCATTTATGGCCTTTGGTTTTCCATAACCCTAAAATTGCTTCTTAACTTATTCCCACCTGATTTTTCATGTAGATTCCAAATATGTGCTTAGATTTGAGAAAATAAAATTCCTCCTTTCAGTTCACTCTTGACCGAATCGAAGAGGTCCTTTAACCAAAAGTTACAACTTTGATTTTTTAATGCTTCTAACACTTGTTCTTTAGGTTTATCCTACACTATTTTTCATTTTGAGCACAATGGAAGCATTACAACATTGAAAAACACATCCTAAGGTCCATTTACTACCTTGACCAAACTGGTCCATATGATACACAACCAAGAAAACACTTCAAAAATCAACTCACAACTACTGGTAACTACTAGGATCTATCATGCTTTGAAGTGTTCTAGCAAGTGTGATCAACAAAATTTCTTTCCCTACCATATATACCTTTGATCCAGCACCCAAAGAAGAGAGGAAACAGAAATTTTCAACCATACAAAGAAAGAAAACAAGACAAGGATCCATTTAGAACCAAGAACTAACCTTGAATCCTTGGTTGTATGATCAAGTTGGTAGCTTTTCCCTTATTTTCCCTTTGAACTCTCTCTTTTCTCTCTTGGTTCACTCTTGGCCGAAACAACGTCTGAATATTAGGGGGAGATGAGCTTTTTTAATGAGCCAAAATATCCCAACCACCATCATAAATGAAATTCCAAGTTTCATTACCCTCTTTAATCTTACTTTCTCTTTCATAATTAACTGAATCCAAATGAAATTAATTACCAAAAGTCAAAATCCTCTCTATTTGAGGAATGACACTTGGCAAGTTCAAATCCTCTCTATTAGGGGCTTGACACATGGCTAATTGTGAACCATTTGAATTGCAAGACTCTAGTCTTGCTTTACCGGTGCACTTTGACTCCGAGCTTAACTTCGTTTCTATAATTACAGTATTTTAGCCTCTATAATTATTTTTTGTCAGATCCCTAATTTATTCTCCTTATTTTTATCTTCCCAAATTACCCTCTTTGTCTCAAAATTAATTTCCCAATAATTAAATAAAAAGGAAAACTAATTTCCTTCTCTTTAGGGTTTTTCCACTTTCCAAAGGTATTGGGAAAATCATGGATACTTGAGGGTCTTCATTTAATTCCATAATCTCTTATAATTCCTTGGGATATCATAGAAATTTTTTTAGAATTTTATTCCCCTTAAAAATATTTTTTTGGAATTTTTCAAATAAAATCCCTTAAATTGGCCTAAATCACCCTTAAATTCTTTTGTAATTTCTCTAAGGGTAATTTGATCATAAAACCAATTTTATAATCTCATATAATTCTCAAAGGATATTATCCTTATTTTTTCTTAATTTTCTAAGGCTTGAAAACATTATTGCATAATTATATTTGACCAATTTTCCTTAATTAGTCAAATTTCCATAATTGGCTTAGAAAATCATAATAATTATTTTCCACCAAAATTCTTCTATTCCTCCTTATCATTTTTGGCTCTTAATTATTTAGGAATATTTCTTATTCCTAATTACCATAGTATTGGATGTGACATTTCTCTCCTTAAATAAATTTCGTCCTAGAAATTTAAAGCATACCTTAATGGAAAAGTTCAGGGTACTTTTCCTTCAGCTCGGTCTCCATCTCCCATGTAGCTTCTTCAGAGGAAAGACCCTTCCAGACCACCTTAACTAGCGGAATCGGCTTGCTCCTCAGCTGCTTGATCTTTTGATCAATGATTCGCTCTCGTCTAACCTCAAAAGACAGGTTGTCTTGGATGGTATTTCTTCAGTTGGGAGACATGGAAGACATCATGAATCTGACTTAATTTCAGGGGAAGAGCCAACTTGTAGGCTACTGGTCTAGCTTTGGACAAAATTCGAAATGGTCTAGCATACTTCGGACTTAGCTTCTTAGTCCTCAGGGTTTGACCAACTCCCGTTGTTGGTGACACTTTAAGGAAAACATGATCACCAACTTCAAACTCTAACGGTCTCCTTCTTCTATCTGCATAGCTCTTCTGTCTACTCTGACTGTTAAAAGTCATTGCTGAATAACTTTAATCTGTCGGGAAGTCTAATCTACTATATCTGGACCAAGGATGCTTCTTTCACTAAGCTCTGTCCAACATAAGGGAGATCTACATTTTCTCCCATAGAGTGCCTCGTATGGTGCCATTTGAATACTTGAATGGAAACTGTTATTGTAGGCAAATTTGACTAACGGTAAGTATGTATCCCAATTACCATCGAAATCCAAAACGCAAGCGCATAACATATCCTCCAATGTCTGAATCATTCGTTCCCTCTACTTATCTATCTGGGGATGGTAGGCTGTGTTGAATCTGAGAGTAGTGTCCATTTCTTTCTATAGGGACCTCCAAAACTTAGAAGTAAATCTTGGATCTTAGTCCGAAACAATACTGCTTGGGACACCATGCAGCCTAACAACCTCCTTGATGTAAAGCCTCGCTAACTTTTCATGATACATCTTTGTTATTCCTGGATGAACAGTATATTTGCTCTTATAGGCTTCTGCTAGTATCTTTTCTCTAAGGTTGGCTACTTGGGAAACGTAGGTTCTTCCTTTAAACTTCAATATCCCCTCCTCTGAAATTTCAAAGTTCTCAATCTCGCCTCTAGACAATTTCCCTTTGAAAATTTCTGCTAGCCAATCCTGTGACTGTGCTTCTCTGATTTGCTCCTCGAGTAGAGCTGTAAATTGGGTTCTACCTTCATTTCCTTCTACTAACTACATTTGATATAGAGGACCCCAATCTCTGAAATCCTCTACTAGCTTCTACTCCTTAATTATTAGTGATGCTACCTGTATTGCCTTTCTGCTCAAGGCATCCGCAACTACGTTCACTTTGCCTGGATGATACTTAATCTGGAAATCGTAGTCTTTAAGCAAGTCCATCCATCTTCGTTGTCTCATATTCAACTCTTTTTTATCATGGAGGTACTTGAGGCTCTTGTGGTTACAAAACAATTCTATTGTTGGTCCGTACAAATAATGCCTTCATATCTTCAATGCATAAACTATCGCTGCCAATTCCAGGTTGTGGATCGGGTAATTCTCCTTATGAGATTTCAACTGGTGTGAAGCATATGCTACTACCCGCCCTTGCTGCATAAGCACACATCCCAGTCCCGACTTGCTAGCATCTGTATAAACCACATAGGGTTGCGAAGGAGCAAGGAGTATAAGTACGGGAGTAGAGGTGAGCTTGCTCTTTAGCTCCTGAAAACTAGCCTCACTCTTCTCGTCCCACAAGAAGGGTTGGTTCTTCCTGGTTAACTTGGTTAGCGAAAGAGCAATTCAAGAAAAGTCCTGAATGAATCTTCTATAATACCTCACTAATCTGAGGAAACTTCTAATCTCAGTCACTGTCTTGGGTCTCTCCCAATTGAGTACTATCTCAATCTTACTGGGGTCGATAGCTACTCCCTCTCAGAAAATCACATGGTCGAGAAATCAGACTTCCTCTAGCCAAAACTCACACTTACTAAGTTTGGCCACCAGCTGCTTCTCTTGTAGGGTATTTAGGACAATTCTCAAATGCGTCTTATGTTCTTCAGGAGACTTGGAGTATACCAGGATATCATCAATAAACACTACCATGAATTGATCTAGGTAAGGGCGAAAGATCCTATTCATGTAGTCCATGAATATCGCAGGTGCATTCGTCAATCCGAACGACATCACTAAGAACTCATAGTGCCTATAGCAAGTTCTAAACGCAGTCTTAGGGACATCATTAGGTTTAATCTTGAGTTGGTGGTAGCCAGATCTTAAATCAATCTTAAAGAACACACTGACACCAACTAACTGGTCTAATAGATCATCTATCCTAGGGAGCAGATACTTGTTCTTGACTGTGACTTTATTCAACTCCCTGTAGTCTACGCACAGTCTTAGACTACTGTCTTTTTTCTTAACAAATAACACTGGAGCACCCCATGGCGATACACCTGGTCTAATAAAACCTTTCTCAAGTAATTCCTCTATCTGCCTTTTAAGTTTTGCCATTTCATTTGGAGCCATTCTATAAGGGGCCTTAGAAATTGGTCCTGCTCCAGGTATGATGTCAATCGTGAATTCCACTTCTCTATCTGGGGGTAGTCCTATGACCTCTGTCGGAAACACTTTCGGAAACTCCTTAACAACTGGGATTTCTTCTATCCCCTCTTCTACCTCTACTTGCATCGAGAAGAAAGTAAGGAATCCTTGACAACCTTTCCGTAGGCATTTGCTCGCTTGGACTTCTGTTAAGAAATTCAATCTAACCTCCGGATTCAACTCTAAATCTCTCGAAGGTAAGATTAGGGTTTTGTTCTTACAGTCCATTAAGATATTGTGGGATGATAACCAATTTAGTCCAATCACCACAGGAAGGGCATACATATTAAGTCTATAACAGTACAACAGTGCTCATAACAAACTATGTAGTTCAAGCATGCATCAGATGTAATTACCCTATTCTGTGTTGGTGTGGACACATGTATATCATACGGCAATGTATTCATAATCAAGCCAAGTCTCTTAACACAGGCATACGAGATAAAAGAATGACTAACACCCGAATCAAACATTGCAATCACTGGGGAGTTGTTAATCATGATCGTACCTTGGATCATCTCCAGGGACTTCCGGGCTTCTTCCCCTGTGGTTGTGCCTTTTCAGTGTTCTGTGGGCATTCTCTCGAGAAATGTTCAGGTTTGCCACAGGTGTAGCAAACGTTCTGTCCAGCCATACATGGTTTGTCACCATGATTCTTACCACACTTCATACACTCCTTGCCCTTCGGTGGCTTACTGCCTTTCTTATTCTTGTGGTTGTTCTATGGTTGCTTTCTCTTCTTACTTGCATTAGATGAGGTGCCATCCTGACCTCCCTTCTCTTCTCTAGGAGCAGTCTTGATTATCAGATGATGATTTAAGCTGCTTTATGTGATTTGGCAAGCCTTGACCGCCTTATTGAACTACTCGAATTGTCTGGGAGCAATCATCTCCCTCAAGGACTGCCTTAGTCCTCGAACTATCTTCTCTGTCGTCCACCTCTCGTCATCTCAGTAGCAGAGATAACTTGAGTAATTAGAGAGATGGATTAACTTAGCTAGGTACTCATCAAATGGCTCATCATCTCTCTGCTTTAGGGTCAGGAATTCTGCTTCCCTTTCGTCTCGGGCGGATCTTGGAAAATACTTCTCATAGAACTGCTCCAAGAACACTTCCCAAGTCACCTCGTGTTCCGAGCATCCAGAAGAATTTCAGTATTCTTCTACCAGTAATCAGTGTCTTTCTCTAGCTTATATATCGCCATCTGGCCTTTTCACTTTGATGAGCAGTCTAATACTTGAAGATCTTCTCTAGACGGTTAGTCCAATTTTCTGCCGCTTGAACATTAAATGTTCCATCAAATGATGGTGGGTTGTGTTTGTAAGAACCCTTCACCTTCAAAACATTTTTACTCATTACAAAATCACTACTATGGTAGAAAAGGAAATCTGTTAAATGGACTACCATAGTAGGAAGAAAATTGCATAATTTTGAATTCACATTTAAACCGTTGCATGCAACTGGAATCATTCAATCACAATCACTGGGCCTCCGAGCCTCCGGTCCGGGTAACACACACATCAAAATCAGCCCATCAAAATAGTTTTTCCACCAAGTAAAACATATTCCATAAAGCGATAGCAATGGCCTCCGGCCAACCAAAATAAGGAGATACATTCTATTCAGTTTACAACAAGGCCGGGTAATCAAAAATACCAAAAGCGGTCCTACATGTGGCAATATAACTACTACTCATACATATACAAATGCTAGAGGCCTAAAGCTAACTCAGCTCAAGCCTCTGCATTTCTTCCCGAAGGTGCTCGCCTAGAACCTTCTCCTGAAAACATTGTAAACCACGGGGTGAGACAAAGTCCCAGTAACCAGCCTTTCCAATACTAGGTACTACTAAATAGGTGCTCGTGAGGTGTCAAGTGGGGCAGTTCACAAATCATATATATATACATTGATAGCCACAACAATTTATGCAAGTGAAATGATGCAATCCCATCAACCAAATCCCTCACTTTGGGGGATTTTCAGGAGCCGAACCCGGCCTATCCCTCACTATGGGGGACGTAAGGAGCCATAAAGGCCTATCCCTCACTCTGGGGGACGTAATGAGCCCGAAGGCCTATCCCTCACTATGGGGGACGTAAAGAGCCAACCATCATGCATTAATGGAGGCCTTACCACGTGGTAGTAACTATCAAACTCTCACCAAATCCCAAATTATGCATCATGCTCAAATCATAATCAAGAGTAACAATCATTTCACAATAAACCTCATTCAGTGGCATATCTTTCACAATTCCAAAATTCATTCATTATAAATCAAAACCCCACAAGACAGTTTTCCCTTTTTATATACAACATATAGTTTGAACACAATTACTATTTGGAGCACAAAACACAAATCTACTCACAATACCACATAAGCAAGTACTAAGGATTGGAAAGTGGTTACCTCTCGCCTGAGCAAGGAATAACAATCAACAAAGTGGCCCCGCGCACCACCAAGACTCACAACCGGTCTACACAAGCACACAAACACACAACCATCATATATTAGTTTTCAAACTAATAATGTGGCCAAAACAACACTTGGGGACACAAAATTCCTATCTCCCATCAAAACTCTACCCAACTCAAAGGGTATAACTATCAAAACAACACTCCAAAGTCCTCAAAGTCTATTAAAACATCGAATCTCCTTCGAAGCATCAATTAGAGTTCAAACCTCAAGGACCTACTATAGGAATTCAACCTCCAACATCTCATTTAAGCAATTAAGGTTCCAACAACAATTCTAAACCGATTAAACATCCAATTTAACCCTCCTTAACATAACCCAATTCACAAAACTCAAAATCAATCTCTACATTATCATCCTCAATCCCAAATCATCCAATTCCATAAACCCTAGCTCCAAAAATTCAAGATTCTTTAAATCCAAGGAAACTACACCGATTAAATACTTAAACTAACCCAATGCAATCAATTAAACCCAAAACAATCGGTCAAAAACCTCAGTTCCATCATAACTTAGAAAAACCTAGAGTTCCACTGAAAATCCTCAGAAATTCCAAGAAATTCCAAGAAAGAAAGAAGATTAGAGGTTAAAATCACTTACTTGAGGTAATGGATCCTTAGAAATGCCTTTCTCAAGCCTCCTCCACGAAACCCTAGCAGAGCTTCTCTCTCCTCCTTCAGATTTTCCAATTTTCGCACATCTGAACCCTCCAGGGTTTATATAGAATCGCGACCTTTCGCCGCGGCGAACTCCATCTTCGCCGCGGCGAACTAATCCCGAGAGGGATTACTCGCCTGAGAAACCGACTTCGCCGCGGCGAAAGCTTCCCGAGAGGAAACTCTCGCTCGCCCAGAAGAACTTCGCCGCGGCGTGCCCTTACCTTCGCCGCGGCGAAACCTTCCTGAAAGGGAAGCCTTGCTCACCTGAGTAACTTCGCCGCGGCGTCCCCTAGACTTCGCCGCGGCCAAACCTTCCCGAGAAGACACTCCCCTCTGGAACCCCCGGTTCGCCGTGGCGAAGTAAACTTCGCCGCGGCGAACATACCCTGAGAGGGGTACGTTCACCTAAGCCTCCAACCAACCTCAAATCCGACCCAAACACCAAGATCAAGATTAAATCACTAATCTATCCTCAAAATCAACCCAAAAGAGGCTATTGAAACCCGATCAAACTTAGGATGTTACAGTGTTTACAAAAGTGAGTCATCCACTGCTGGATGCTATCAGGGTTTGCTGCTGGCATTACTGGTCTAGGCAATTGTCCTGATGCTTATATTGCAGAGACTTCTTCCTCTGGCTGCCTCCTGTCAAGGTTAGCCATTGCCGCTGTTATTGCTATGGCTATCGTTGCATCCCTCTCTTGTTCCTGGCGAGCTTGTGCCGCCCTCATCTCCTCGATGGTGTTCTACTACTGCTCAAGACATTCCAAAATTATTTACAATGGATCGAGAGGGACCCTTCAATCTTAAACTAAGGGTCTCTCTGGTAAAGAGTTTCATCGGGTTCTAACCATCGTGTTTAACTAACCGGATAGCATAATAAGGAACAAGAAGTAAATATCATGCTCAGATTTCATTTAACAAAAGAGGCATACATCATCCAATATTTAAGCATCAAGAATCAACAATGCAGTTCAAAGCATACATACACCAAGCACTGCCAGCCTAACCTACTATGGCTAGCTGCACCAAAATACATCCTATGTTAGTAATAGGAGGGTCCTAGTCATCTACAGAAAGTGAACAATAACAAAGCCCTCGAGGCTTTGGATCCAGTCCTCCACATCATCTCTAAGTATGTAGTTCAGGCAGATGATCTCATAGGTCCAGAATGGAGTGTTGGGTAGGACCTCTACCATCTCACATAACCAATCAAAAGGTTCCAAGTAAGGGTTGCCTGGTCCATGGGCTTGGTACAGCTGTCTCACACCTTGGAGGTAGTCTAGGTGTACTCTCAGGTCTGCGTCCACATCCCTCCTGATGTGACGCCCTAGGAACCTCAGCCGGTCACTCAACTGACCTACACTGCGGATCTCATGACTAGGCAGAGCACGGGTAGGTACGACTGGTACTGTAGGTGCTACAGGTGTTACAGAAGCTGGGGGTATAACTGGTCTGGTACTAGGTCCGAGAATGTTGCATGGATGTACAACAGGGGTAGCAAGCTGTCTAATGGACTAAATGTAAAGGCCTAGGTCTAATGGTTCTTGGTATAGGCTGGTTACAGGATCTATCAGGTCACCGGGTCTGGGAAGGTATAGTAATTGTTCTGCAGTGATCCCTAGTAGCTCAGGATAGCACTCGGCACAATCATTTGAGCTCACTGACAAATGGCCTGGGCTGGAATCTCCTATAGTCCATTCCACCGGATCTTCTTCTTCGGTGAGATCAATAACGTTAAGATCCCAATCATTGACTGGTGGCTTAGATCTAGGATCCCAGTCTATGGTGTTTTCCATCCTGATTCTTGTAAAGACATGTCAGTTTCTTCCTATCTAACCCCAAAATCTAATGAATAACTTAAGCAGAGCGTTCTATCTTATGCGAGAACCTCCGCTCTGATACCAAAAATGTTACACCTTAATATCGTATCATCTTAGGATTCAATTAAAATCATCTTAGACCACATTGGATGGTCTTGGGCTCAATTCTATCTCAAAAACGCTAATTTTTGGATTTTTACTGTTCATTGGGTAAAAATCCAGTTTTCTGGCCCTATTTCAAAAATTCATAACTTAATCTAAAAAAATTGAAATGGAGTGGTTCAAAATTATATAAAAAGATATTTGAATGCTCTTTTAGGGAAAAATAGTCTTGTGAATCAATTCCATTGGAAAAAGCATCCAGGTTTTTGTGAAAGTCACCTCTGTCTATTAGGCAAAAACCCTTTTTCTAGATTCTGAACCTTAACTTTGAAAAATCATTAAAAATCTTGTAGTTGGCCATTTTTAATGTGTTAGCTATCAAAATGAAGATTAGAATGTGATCTATAAACATGCTAAATTTCATAATGAAAAGTACTCAAGAACTTAATCAAAACATCATGTAAAAGTTGCGGTGTCGGTGAATTTACAGCACTGCCCAGCATAATATTACATAACCCAAAAGTCACGAATTTTTATGGTATGATACCATAATTTTAACCTAAAATCTATAGCTGTTTGAGTTAGTGTTGTTGGATACTTTTTAACCTTTTCAGTGTTTTTGTTACTTTGCACTTACCTTGTTTGATGCTGTTTTAACTGCTTGGCTACTGATGGCCTTCTTACTTTGCTGTTATCTTTACAATTGCATTGATCCCTTACTCTATTTTCACTTATCCTTTTGTTTTGCTTGCAACCTGTCACTCTTCTCCCTCCTCTTTGTGAATTCGATGTGTTGTGCTTCAATTTAAAATTGGACTTCACAACTTCTATTTTACTCGTTGATTGGTTTGCATGTATTAGTTTAAACATTGAGGACAATGTCATGTTTAAGTGTGGGGGAGGGATCTCCATTTTGGATTTCAGTAAATGCTTCATCATGCATCTATTTTGACTCCTTAAGTGCTTTAGAACTAATCAATTGTGTGCATTTTTGAAGTTATTGGAGTTAATTTCCAGGGAAGTTTAAAAATTGCATTGCATTCTGTCTTTCTGTAAACTTTTAGTTTCATCGCAGCGAAGTGCCTCTTTCTCATCCATTTCACTTCTTGGCCATACTTTGCTGTGCCAACTTATGGTTTCACTACGACAAAGAAGGTTTGTTGCCAGGTTTTCCATATTGGCCACATTTCGTTGCGGTGAAGGCCCAAAGAAAAAAATAGATATTTTATAAAAACCTAAATGCTTTACAAGTTCATTTTCTCTCTTTAGTAATTCTTCCTGTTTAGATTCTTAATACTCCCGTATTTTTAAAAATTATTAGAAAATTCAAATTATACTTGTGCTTTTAGAAAATTGTCCATGCTTTTAAATGATGGTTGAACTTAGACTAGTCATTCCCCACTGTTGTTGACAAAGAGTAAACAAGGTTACGTTTTGAAAATAGGATTATGTATTTTTAAACCTTGAGATTGATTAATCGAGATACCAGCCTTGTTGGAAGGATATTTGGGCCTCAATTTATTAAATTGTGTGAATCTGTTTAGTTTCATATTTCTCTAGAACTTGTTTTAATTCTTAATCAAAGCTTGATGAATCGATATCTTGTGAGCATGATAGAGGTATTCATTTCTAAGCCCTTATTACCCAAACACTTCACCATTGCCAACCCCTTTGGACCTTCATTTTGAGTACATGCATACAAATAAAATGTCAATATTTTATTTTATTTTAGCTATAGTTTTATCTTTAAAAAAATGTTTGAGAAAAGCCAAAGAAAGTAATAAAATAAATAGTGATATATATAAAAGAAAAAAAACAAGAAGAAAAAGAGAGAAAAGAAAAGAAAAGAAAAGGGGAGTTGGTATCTTGAAAAACTTTAACTCCTTTCTTCAGAAACCTTTATGTTTGTTTTGTCAATAGAATAATTGTAATGCTTGTACTCAATCCTTCTTTCTCTTTTACTCCATCCATTTCGCTTGAGCTTCACTAGCATTTACAAACCATAAAGTCCTCTTGATTTGTAATTTGTGGTTCTTGTGGTGGAGAAGTAGAATTATCACAAGGTTATAGTAAAGATTGGACTGAACAGATTTAGAGTGAAATAATCCCAAGACAAGTGAGTTGAGAGCTAAACACATACCCTTGAGATAAATCTCTTTTGCTCAATCTTTTGGATTAAATACCCATAGTGTTTACTTTCTTAGCATATCTTTGTTTTACTGTTGACAATCTTCGTGGGGATTTCTTACTAATTTTCTACTTTTAAGCATGTTAGTATTTCTCATTGCACTGGTACCTTTTTAAATTATTTTTGGCCTTTGTCCAGGAGTACAAAGGTCTAAGTGTGGGGGAATTTGATTAAACTCAAATTGTTTATATTATTTTATGGTATTTTCTAGGTTTTTGTTACACTTTTTGGCTCATTTTAATGACATTTGTACTTAATTAAGATTGATAGTTTTTGCTTTAAGTTAGTGTTGATTTTTAGGACAATTGATGCATCAAACCATTGCTTTTTATTTCAGGGCACTCAAGAAGTAGAGGCAAGAGTGAAGACTAAGGAAGTGCAGTACATAGGAGGCAACATAAACGTCTCTGTCAGGTTTCGCCATAGTCAACTCATGCCTTTGCCGCGACGAAACCCAGAACTCAACCAGAAGACTTCTTAGCTATGGTTCACCACGGCGAAACCATAATTTCGCTGTGGCAAACTCCTCAAATCAGCAACCCAGACCTAAAGCATTTTCAGAAATTTTACCTACCTACTCATATAAACTGACCTAGTACACCTCATTACTGGTTTAGAAACCCTATTTTTGTGTAAGTGACATCATTCACTCCTATCAGAGCCTCCATGTTCATTCTCTCTTATCTTTCTCTCATCTAACCCTAATTTCTTCCATTTTTCACTATTAGACCTCCACCATGGGAAACTCAGATTCATTCCTAGTTGAGATGCTTTAGATTTCTATATGTGGCTAGGTGTTTCTCTTTCTCTTGAAGGTGTAGCAATGGCTGGAGTTCAATGAGCTAAGAAGGGAGGAAGTTTAATCCAAGTTTAGCTATGAATTTATGAATTTCTAGGTTTAGGATTTGTAATTTGTAGTTGAAGTACTTGATTATAGTTGTAATTAGCTTCAGATATTCATTTGTGTAGTGGATTGATTATTGTAGAATTTTTGAGCTTAAATATATGAAGTATCATGTGTGTTAGTTGTGATCTTTAGATTCTCTCCACTCTTACACAGTTGTTCTTGATATTGAGTTGATTTTGATTGCATTTGACCTATTACATTAATCAATCTTTCTACACACACTAAGAGTACTTCACAGGATCTTGAGAAATGGAGTTCCATTGATTAGATCCTGGACTTAAAGAATACTTTAAGGTTTATCATTTTGAAACTTAGTGATTTCTACTCCTATATCAATTGATTTTGAACTATGACAGCCTGAGCACACTTTAAGAGGATCTTTATCATTGTTTGGTTATTTGTTTATCATCATTCATTTCTCACTTTCCCAAAATCCAAAAATATTTTGTTTATCATTCAGTTCAATTCACTTAATGTTTTCGAAAAACCAAAACCCCTTTTTATGTTTAGTTTGCATTGCATGACATTTAAGTTAGCTTAGGTCCATTTCATTAAGGCTCTGTTTAAGTGAAATGACTCAAGGTTACACCCTATAGTGCAATCCCTGGATAAAATTTTGATTTAACCTCTAAGGTTAAGAAAAGGTTGTAAAATCAAAAAGCTTAAAGATAAGATAAAACTATATTTCCTAAGAGATCATCGTGAAGAACAGTTCAAAAAAATGTGTTTGTAAATTATCAAACAGATGATCAATTAACACTTAATCACACAGATTATGTCATATCCCAAAATTTAAACCCAGAAGGAAGCTGGATTGGTGATACTAGACTCCTAAGGGCAAAACTGAAAATTTCATAGAAATTTCTAAAAATTCCCCAAAAATAGAAAAATGCCAAATCAGAGGTTTTTGAGGCTCCTATGATGTTTTGGGAGTGAAAATGGCCCAAAATAAATTATGATGAAATTTCCTAAAAATGATTATTTTTTAGGAAAATAGTAAAATTTGAGGAAATATAATTATTTTAATTATGTAAGGGCCTCAATAATTCAAGGGAAAATATGGATAAATTCTTGGGGAATATATGTGAATTTTTAAAATTATTTCCTGGCATTGGAAATGAAGGGAATAATTTATGGGGAATTTACTTCCAAAATTCTATTGGTAAGAGCCCAATTTCGGAGAAAAATGTAGAATATATAGTTGGAGGTTTTGAAAACTCCCCAAAATTTCCAGATCATACTTTTAGATTAAATGAGGATTTATCATGGAAAGAAATAGATTTTTAGAGGCCCCGGGCTATTTTCCCTAATATAGGGCTAAAAAGGAGTAAATTGGATGGAAGATTGTAATTGGATTTGAACCAAACCAATTCCATTACTCTCCAACTAAATTTGGACATTTAGTTAGCCCATTTTGGTTAGGAAGGACGTGCTCCCCAATGCCCAAAGATCATATGTCAATTTGTTGGCAAATTCTTAACCATTTGGATTAAAATTACCTAGTGAGCAAGTAATGATCATGTGGCTCATAATTTTTCTGCTTTTTGACCAAAAATTGGAGGGAATTTTGGGCAAGAAAAATAGCTTACCAAAGGTAGGTTTGGGTAGCTTATGGAGGTTTATAAATACCCCCTCTATTCCCTTCATATTTAGCCAAAATAGGGAGACCTTGGGGAAGTGCTGCCAAAATTCCTACTCACCTTAAATCACCTTCAAACCACTTCAAGCAAAGGCCAGGCTATCAAGTTCCACCAAGGATTAATCAAGGTATGTGTAAGCTTGATTTTTATGCAATTAGAATGGTAAAATCATGTCTAATCCTACAGAGAAACTGTGTTGAAATTTTCGGCCAACACGAGGAAATGCTAGGGAAGGATAGGAACTTTGATTATAAGCTTGGATCGGTATGTTTGGATGTTGTTTGGATTGATTTATGGAAGAAAATCAAGCTAGGAATTATGATACCCAATTCGACCAGGTCATGTTCTTAGGGTTAAGAATTGTTTCAATGTGTTTTGATGGTTCTAATGAGTTTAAAATGTGTTTTTGTGTAGCGAAACACCAAGGAAAAGTGTTTAAAATCATTGGAATCACAATGAGAATTTTGAAACACTAAACCTTATAATTCAGCCATAGTGGGTTCCTGGACAAGGAATTGGATATTGATGATTTTGATGCTTTCGATGAGTTTATATGGTGATTTTATGTAGGGTTATGTTGAGAAAATGAGTTTGGAAGCATTAGAATCAAAAATGAAAATTTGATCCCTAAACTACATACCTTTCGGCCAACTCATGTTCATGGGAAAGGAATGTGATTTTGTAAAATCTAATTGGATATTTGGATTCTACATGAAAAATCATGTAGGAATGACCTGAGGGATTGATTGAAACAAAAGGGAAATGATTAGGTCAAAAATCCAAGAAAAAAGGGGTTTAATGTTCAAGTATTGTGTAATGTGTTTGAATGGTTGGTGAATGGTTTGCATTGATGTTGGTTTACTAGTTACTTTGCCCAATCATCAAGGAGACAACCTATATCAAAAGGGGACAAGTCACTAAGTACACAAGAGGTAGCATTGAATTATGATTAAATTGCTTTCTTGCTTACATTTATTTGTGTGTGCGCACGCGCTATGAATGCCATGATGTGACTAAGCTATGCTACTGAATTATGATTGCAATATTTGTGTTAAGCATGCTTTGGCATTATGTTATGTGAATATGAATGAACTGGCTTACTTTTCATGGCA
This sequence comes from Neltuma alba, assembly GCF_004799145.2. Taxonomy (NCBI): domain Eukaryota; kingdom Viridiplantae; phylum Streptophyta; class Magnoliopsida; order Fabales; family Fabaceae; genus Neltuma; species Neltuma alba. The sequence goes on along the minus strand of NW_021636937.1, from coordinate 13,889 downwards.
TTTCAATATGCATGAACAATAAAGTTATGTGCACAAAAGCATGTCACATTATGTTTCTGTGATTGCATGATAATTATGATTCTCTACTACGTGGATTTCTTTGAAATCTCATTTTTCCTATGTTTAAACTAACCCTAGGAGGAGGATCAAGCAAGGGCAAGAGCCAGGAAGTGGTGACTAAAAGCATCTAGAGGCTTAATGTGTTTATGAAAGGACATATGTTATGTTATGTAATATTATACATGTTATGCGTTTGTTGGATACTAGCTCTTTTATGGAGATAAACATGTATGAATATGTCCCAGCATGTTAGAATATATGTGCAAGTATATTATAAGTCCAAAAAGGTTAAGGATGGGTAAATGGTAAAGAAAAGGAAGGTTGGACCTAATTAGGGGATAAAAAGTCCCTAAAAATGACCAAACTTAGGACACATAAAATAATAAGCATTTCTTTGAGTCTGGACTTGAAGCTTATAAAACTTATAGATCATATTTTTAGCTTTAAATTAAGTGGTAGAACATTGAAATTGGAGTTTTGTGTAAGGAGTTATGCCCATCAAAAGTTGGGCTAAAATACTAGAAATTCAAAAATTAACCATATGAATAGTGTACTTTGTCAAATTTTCTGGTGCTATTTCATGATGATTTGATGCCAATGAATATTTTTCCCTAATAGTGGACATGACAAGCTTTAAATAGAAATTACAACCATCTTATTTCAATTTTTCTACATTTAGTTATGAATTTTCAAATTTGGTAAAGATTTCAGTGAACAGTGAACGATGCGCAAAGCATTCAATGACCTCAAGTTGCAACCTGAGAAGTTGAGGTCACGACTTGGACACAAAAATGGCATCTATGACCTCAAGTCATGACCTGGTCTAGAAAAATGAAAATTTTTCAAATTTCTAAGAATTTTCTCATACTTAAGGGCTATATAATGATTCAAAAGGGTTCCAAGTGCTATATAATGAGGTAATAAAGGAGTTGTGACAGATTATTGATAAAATAAGTTATCATGTAAAAGCTTATGTTAACATAATAATTTAAAACATAATTGATAAACCTTTGATTGAACAATTTATCTCAAAAGTAGTTTGAAAGGACTTAGACTCAAATTACGGAAAAACACAATGTTGATTGATTAAATGATCGATAATTGCATTATTGATTAAGTGATCGATCATTATTGGTGAAAACTTGATTTCCAAAAAGGGATACGGTCAAATAGCTAATTAAACAATTATGAAACAATGTTAGAGCACGTTATTGATAAGAGATTGATCAATAAAGTGATTAAGAAACATAAATCATTCAAAACAGTTAGTGAGTAGAAGGAACTTACCAATTTTCTAACACTTGATTGATTAATATTTAATCAATAAGGTGATCGATTAACCCTTTGTCAAAAGTGAGGAAGTTAACCTCTTTTTATCTAACAGCTTATCGATCATTAACTTACCCATCAGGTGATCAATAATTTCCTAAAAGTCCTTATATTGAAACATTTTAACAGTTGATCGAACAGGTGATCGATAAGCCATTTATCTAGCAAGTTATCTAGCGTAGAAAATTATCTAACAAGTGATTGATAAAGCTTAACAGTATTTTGGACACATAACATATCGACAATTGCCTAGCATATATTCGATTAAATAGTGATCGAACACTTGATCAATTAGTATCGCAAATATGCAGAGAAACTAAATTACTCATTTTGTTATCATCAAAACCTTAAAACTAACATTCTCCCCCTTTCTGATGATGACAAAGCATATGATATATAGAGTAATTAAAGCACAGGAAATTAATAAAAAATTCGCATAACAAGAGCTGATAAAGACTGATGAACTGACAATGAACTAATAGACTAAAATAAATTGAAATTCAAGTATATATCAAAATAGAGTCTAAAAATAACAGAATCCAAATAGAAACTAAATCTAAGCTAAATCTAGTATAAATCAGAATTCTTCTCCCCCTTTTTGTCAGCATCAAAGGAGGTAGAAGAAGAAAGATGAATAGTGGTGTGAGAGCTGAGAAATAAGTGGGAGTGGTAAAAGGAATAGGAAGTGGGCGTAATTGAGAAACTAGGGTGAGAGCATGAGAAATAGGTGCAAGTAGTTGTGGTTGAGGTTGAGAAACTGAGATGATGGCAAGTGAGGTAGACGGAGGAATAGAGTGTGAGGTAAAAGAGGTTGAAACTGTAGTGATTGGTATGGGATCTGATGTGGGTGCAGGTTCAATGAGTGGAGGTGAGAGTAAATGAGCAAATAGATCCTCATAAGAGAATGAGGTACCCAGTGTAGAGAAATTACCAGAGAGTGAGGCAACCATTTTTTAGCTCTTGAAGCTCCTGCCCATAATATTAAATCATTAAGAAACTTACTTTTCTAACATTACCATAGCTTGTTGATGGAGGTCTAAAATAGTGTAAACTTCTTCAAATTCTTGTCAGAAATTTCTCCATATTCCTTGGTAGTGGCATATAATTGAAAGAGAGCCTTAATTGTCGTTCGCTTAGAGGTTCTCGCTCAAAAATTTATCCAAGCTATGCAGTAGTGCAAACTCGGGTCGTTCTCTTTTGGGAGCCTAAATTAGATGTCTAAGTTAGATTAATACTATGTAGAGTAATGAAAAAGGGGGTTTTTGGTGTTTTTAGCCATTAATGAAATACCAAAACTAAATGCAATTAATTCAAATCTAAGTTACTATGTTTTTGGATTTTTCTAAGATAGTAGTAATGAAGTGAAGTTAATGATATGTAATCTCTTGAATACAGTTTTGAAGCAATCATAGTTCAAAATAATTTTGGGAGTAGAAATCACCAAGTTTTCTAAATGAAACCTTAAAGAACTCTTTAAGTCTAGGATCTTAATCAATGTCACCCATTTCATAAGATCCTATTAAGCTCACTTGGTGTGTGTATTAAGATTAATTAATGCACTTGGTTAAATGCAAGCTTAGATCAACTCAACAATCACACATTACCATGCAAGACAGAGAGTATCAAAAGAGTTGCATAGAAACATATATGTAACCACATATATTGAAGCTCAAATTCAACATTAACTAATCCAATACACAAAATGATCATCCAGAATTGATTACAACCATAATCAAAATAGTTTAGCTCAAATTTACAAATTCTAGACCTAGAAATTCATAACTAAAGAACTAGAACTTATAGATGAAGCTAACTCCCCTTTGAAGCTATTGGAACTCATGCTTCTTCCACCATTCAAAGAGTTGAGATAACTCCAACTAGGTATTGTTCTTCAGCCATGGTAGCAGCAGATGGAAGAAATGGAAATGGGATTAGGGTTTCTGAGGTGGAAATGAGAGAAGAGGATGAAAGATACGAAGGTGGTGGCTGAATAATGGTCATCTCCTCTTATCATACCCAAAATAGGGTTTCTAACCCGAAACTTACGTGCATGGGTCGGTTTTTGGGCATGGGTAGGTCAAAATTTCCCGAAATGGTCGGGTCTGAGATTTGCTGCTTCGAGAGGTTCGCCGCGGCAAAACATGGCAGAGAGCCCTTTCTTCACGGATGAGTTTTCACCGCGGCGAAATAAGATGTTGGCCGCGGCGAACTTAGGCAGAGGATCCTTTCCTGCTTCTTTTGCCTTGAGTTCTTCAATTCTGGCCCCAAATCTTTAGTGTCCTACAATAAAAAAGTAACAAATTGAAGTATCAATTGTCCTAGAAGTCAATTGAATCCAATTAACAACCAATTATGACAATTTAATCCTCAAAATGACACTAACTTAAAGTAAGAACTATAAATCTAAATTAAGCACAATTTTCATTAAAAAGGACCAGAAAGTATAACAAAATCATGGATAATGATATGAAAAGAAACTAAGATCTTGAGCTCAATCAAATTCCCCCACACTTAGACCTTTGTACTCCTGAACAAAGCTCAAGAATAATTCAAAGTGACACTAGCACAAAGAGAAACACTACCATGCTTAAAGATGAAAGTAGAAGATTAGTAAGAAATTCTCACGGAGTTGACATCAGTAAACAAGGATACGCTAAGAAAATGATCACAATGGAAAATTAACTTAAAAGATTGATTAAGAAAGATCCATCTCACGGATAAGTGTTTCACTCTTAACTCACTTGTCTTTAGGGTTATTTCACTCCAAGTCTACTCAATCCAATTTCTACCATAGGCTTGTAATAATTCTACCTCTCCACCATGAGAAACAATTTGCAAATCAAGAGGACTTTTAGGGGTCAAAATTTGGAATGGAGGTCAGTCGGAATGAATGAAATGAGAATGAAAATGAAAATGAGTACGAACATACAAATTATTAAGACAAAATTAGTCTAAATAAAAACTGGGAGAGAAGCTACTTATTTTTAATATTTATATCTTTATCCTTTTTTTTTTTTTGCATATATCTCTTTTTCTTTTTCTACCCTTTTTGTATTTTTTTTTTCGTATGAGCAACTTCTTCTTTTTTCTTTTTTTTTTTTTAATATTGCATGCATGTACTCAAGATGAAGGCTCAAAAGGGTTTGCAATGGTAAAATGATTGGGTTTGTGTTTGGGAAATGCGGGTATGAAATCGAATGCCTCTATCATTTTTACAAAAATTGATTCGCTAAGCTTCGATTAAGAATGAAAACAAGTTCTAGAGAAATATGAAATAAGCAGATTCACTCAATTCAATAACTTAAGGTCCAAAAATCCTTCCAACAAGGCTCAAATCTCAATTAGTCAATCTCAAAAGTTAACAACCACATAGTCATAATTTCAAAGCACATCATCATTACTATCTGTCAAAAACATGAGAATAACTATCTAAGTTCAACCCTCATTTAAAAGCATGAAAATTTTTCTAAAAGCACAAGTGAACTCTGAACTTTCTATCCATTTAAAAAAAATTGTAGGAGCATAAAGATTCTAAGCCGGGAAAATTTCTGAAGACCAGTTGAGATTGCAAAGAATTTATTAAATTTTTTTTTGAGGGTTTCGCCGCGGCTAAAGAAGGGGGTCGCCGCGGCGAAGTATGGCCGAATGACTTATTACTCGTGAAAGAGGAGGCTTCGCCGCGGCGAAATAAGAAGTTGGCCGCGGCGAAACATGGCAGAAAGCGAAAATTCCTGTGCAATTTCAACTCTTCAGCAACTAAACTCAAAATATTCACAATTAAACCAATCTATCAGTTCAAAAACACCTCAAAATCATCTAAATGCATGGATGCACGAGAAGCATTTGCTAAAATCCACAATATAGACCTCCCCCACACTTAAACACAACATTGTCCTCAATTTGTGAACAATGGGAATTAGGGACAGCAAATATGAGCAAGGAGGCGCAGAGGTGAAAATAGAACAAAGATTAAAGCAAACTAATCAGAAATCATCCAAGTGAACAAGTGTAAAAACCAATGAGGCACAATAAAGGGTAAGAAACAATCCAGCCTCAAAACAACACATGAAACAAAAGAACAAATGAAAACAACAGAAAACCACAAAAACAGAAAACTAAGACTGATGCTCAGGATCAGCTGCTCCAGATCCTGACGGTCCTGCACCCGATGTGCCTGCTCCGTCCATACCCATATGGTGCTGTGGCTCCTCCTCCTCAGCCGGTAAAGCGAAGTTCAAACGATCCGCGAGCAAAGCATCAAAACGGCGGCGGTAGCGACGTTCTCGCTCATACAGTGCATCTCGGTCCTTTTGCCGCTTAATCTCTCGAAGGAGTGTAACGCGTATCTGGTGAACTTCCTCAGACAGCTCGTCAATGTCATCGGCAAGCGTGTCTAAGGTGACGGGCTGGGGAGGTTCAGGAACATCTTGGCCTTCCTCGGCTGGATCAGTGGCTGCCTGGCCTGCACTAACATCGTAAACGGGGTGGACAGGTGGGTGGGGTGCAATGGTGGGCTGTTTAAGACGCTCAAACCGGAATAGAGGTGCAGGTTCGAAGTAGCTGTCATCATTGAATGAAGGAACTCCGCTCTTGCGGAAAAGGTCAGAGACAAGATGGGGAAAGATGATGCTATTGGTGACTTTTTTGGTATTGACGGAATCGTAGAGGGCGGATTGTATGATTTCAGCTACATCGAAAGATTTTCCGGTCATGAGGAGAAAAACAATAAGAGCTTGGCGTTTGGGGAGGTTCTGGAGGTGGGAAGTGGGTAGGATGTTATTGCAGACTAGGTGTAGCCACGGCTTTGCCTCAGGCCGAAAATCAGAACGTTTTAAGTACAGTTCAGCAGTGCGGGGACGATGCCAAGTGGCACCATCCCGGCATAGGGTCTGGACAATCTCATCATAAGGATAATTATCGCGATAATGAGAGTACTGAGAATGACGGACTACAGGAAGCCGGTAGTGGTCTCTTATGTTATAAATAGTGAAAGTGTAGTTCACATGCTTGCCACGGAAGGGAATGGATAGCATGCCATGAAGGCGGGCGTAGGTGTAGAAATGGCGGACAAAGACATCATTACCATTAGCTCGTGGGCGAGCCAATTCAAGCATTTGGGATTCCTGGAGTCTTTGGACAAAGGGATGGTCGGATGGTTCAAGGGGAAAGGGTCTCTCCCTAAGGAGGGGGCGCTTGTCCACTACCTTATAGATGTCATCATAGGTTATGGGTCCCTCAGAGTCAGACTCAGAATCAGACACGGGTAAAGGTTCAGGGTTTTTGGTGCGAGGCATTTTCCTGAAGCAACAAACAGTAAGAACACTAAACACAACAAAAACACCTACAACCTAAACAACCCAGAAATGACTAAAATTACAACCTAAACAGTAGCAAATGGTTAGTTAATGATTCATAGGTTTTCAGAGGACTAAAAATTTTCAAAATTAAGCAAAGAGATTAATTAAAAACACAATGCACTATGAATCATTAGATAACCTACAGGCTACGTAACTACAAACTAACCACAAACTAACCCACCCTAACAGCACAAAACCAGAACAAATAAACTAATAAACCACTAAACTACACTAAACTAAAGGAAAGAACAAGGGAAAAGAAAGAACATACCAAGAAGGGAGAGAGGCACGGCACGCACGGCTGGAGCAGAGGAAAGGGAACCGAAAATTGAAAGAAGGGAGAGGAGAAGAGATGGGGATAGGCGACGGGGTTGAGGTAGAGAGGAGGGAGGGCCGACTGGAAGGGAAGAAGGAGAAATTGAAGAAGAAGAAGAGCAAGGGGAAGGGAGAGGAAAATGAGGGGCCGAGTGGTTTAAGAGGGGGGGCGACGGTTTTGAAGTTTAGAGGGGAATGAATGGGGTTTAATGGAGTGGGGATGTGAAAAGACCAAAAGGGGTTCAGGAGATAAGCATGGGTTAGACAGAAAAGGGGGCAAAATGGGAAAACCACTCGAAAAAATCAGCAAAAGCTCACCGCAGAAACGGCACGTTCGCCGCGGAAAAAAGTTCGCCGCGGCGAACTATGCCCGAGAAGAAAAGCAACGGGAAGAAGGACGTTTCGCCGCGGCCAAACATAAGTTCGCCGCGGCGAAACAATCCGAGAGCAACAAACGAGAGACTGGTGACTTCGCCGCGGCGAAATATAAGTTCGCCGCGGCGAAACATCACCGAAAGAAACAAACAAGAAAACGAACCACTTCGCCGCGGCGAAACAGGGGTTTGCCGCGGCGAAGGGTCACAGAAGCACAGAATAAAACTTAAACACTTAAACACAGAGAAAACACAACAACAAACACAGACAAGGCTGGATATTTCAAAAACTTTAAAATGCCTCAAAAGAGATCAAGAGGTGTTCAACAAATCCATGAATAGGCAGTATACCACAGATAAAATTCCTCAATCAAATTGAATCATATAATTCATTTAAAACACCAATTCATCAGGCATGAAACAAGATAGGACAGAGATCAAAACTTCCAGGGGAGTCTTATTGAATTTAGCTATAACTACTCTACTTTCCTACTGAAGGGAGTTTCTCCCCCACACTCATTCAACATACAATGCACGAAACATAACAAGATTAATAATTAAGCAAAAGCATGTAAATGAGTGAAGGAAAGAAACCAGGGAGCTAAGGGGGTTTCTGGTTCTCATGGTAGAGCTTCAACTGATGGCCATTAACTTTAAAGTTTGCTCCAGTTTCCTCATCGAGAAGCTCCACCATTCCAAAATTATGCACCTTTGTGACTGTGTAAGGCCCATCCCAACGGGTGTTGAACTTTCCTTGCTTAAATGTGAATCTGGCCTTAAACATCAGCACCTTGTCTCCCACCTTGAAGTTCTTCCGTAGGAGACCCTTATCATGCACCAATTTTGTCTTCTCCTTGTAAAGTCTAGCGCTCTCATAAGCCTCCAATCTCAGCTCCTCAAGCTCTTGCAGCTGCAACTTCCTCTCTACCCCAGAAGATTGCAAATCCATGTTGCATTGTTTGACTGCCCAATATGCCTTATGCTCCAACTCTACTGGTAGATGGCATGCTTTGCCAAAGACTAAACGATAAGGAGACATTCCAATTGGCGACTTATAGGCAGTTCTGTAGGCCCACAATGCTTCCTCTAATCTTAGGCTCCAATCTTTCTTGGATGGTTTGACTATCTTCTCCAGGATTTGTTTCACTTCTCGATTGGACACTTCAGCTTGGCCATTTGGTTTGGGGGTGATATGCAGTGGAGACTTTGTGGGTGACACCAAATTTAGAAAACAAGTTATCTACCACTTTATTACAAAAATGGGTACCTCTATCACTCACCACAGCCCTTGGAATCCCAAACCTACAGAAAATGTTGGACTTAAGAAACTTAGAAACCGCTTGGGCATCATCTTTTCTAGTAGGTACAGCCTCTATCCATTTGGAAACATAATCAACAGCTAGAAGAATGTATATAAAACCAAAGGACGGAGGAAAGGGACCCATGAAATCAATCCCCCAAACATCAAAAATTTCACAAAACAGTAAAGGTTGTTGAGGCATTTCATGTCTTTTACCTAACCCCCCAAAACGTTGTTGACATTTGTCACAGGACCGACAAAAATCATAAGAATCTTTAAAAAGGGTTGGCCAGTAAAAACCAGAATCTAGAATTTTCCTAGATGTTCTCCTTGCACTGAAATGACCACCACAAACCATTGAATGGCAAGCTGCAATGATAGACTCAAACTCTTCACTAGGCACACACTTTCTTATAACTTGGTCACTACATATCCGCCATAAGTGAGGGGCATCCCAGATGTAGTGCCTCGATTCGCTTTGAAGTTTTTGTGCCTGAAATTTAGACATGAAAGGAGGGGTGAGTCCGGTTATAAGATAATTAACAATATGCGCATACCAAGGCTCTTTAACAGCTAAAGCACATAATACTGAATCAGGAAAGGAATCACAGGTGAGTTCAGAAGAGTCTACTCCCCGTGTATCATCAGGTAGCCTACTTAAGTGATCGGCTACATGGTTCTCAGCCCCGGCTCTATCCTTGATTTCAATGTCAAATTCCTGAAGAAGTAATGTCCACCTAATCAATCTTGGCTTCGATTGTGGTTTCTTGAGAAGATAGCGAACAGCTGCATGATCAGTGAAAACAGTCACATGAGAATTTAACAAGTAAGGTCTAAACTTCTCTAAAGCGAAAACAACTGCAAATAGCTCTTTTTCTGTTGTGGTATAATTGACTTGAGCTGCATCCAGTGTTTTCGAAGCATAGGCAATGACTCTTGAGAGCTTCTCCTCCCTCTGGCCTAACATAGCTCCTACAGCAAAATTAGAAGCGTCACATGAAATTTCAAAGGGCATGGTCCAGTTGGGTGCAACAAGAATAGGAGGAGAAATGAGTTTAGATTTCAAATCACCAAAGGCAACTTTACAAGAATCATCGAAATCAAATTTCACATCTTTTTGTAAAAGCTTGGAGAGAGGTAAAGCAATCTTGCTGAAATCTTTTATAAACCGCCTATAGAATCCCGCATGACCAAAAATGATCTAATATCTTTAACACAGGCAGGATAAGGCAAAGAAGATATAACCTCAATCTTAGCTTTATCAACTTCAATTCCCTTTTTAGAAATCAAATGTCCTAGAACTATCCCCTCATTGACCATAAAATGACACTTTTCAAAGTTTAAAATCAAATTCTTTTCAATGCATCTTTTCAAAACCTTTTCAAGACTAGCAAGACAATCATCAAAAGAACCACCATAAACAGTAAAATCATCCATAAAGACTTCCATACATTCCTCTAAAAATTCACAGAATATAGCCATCATGCAACGTTGGAAAGTCCCTGGAGCATTACATAACCCAAAAGGCATCCTACGATAGGCGAAGGTACCAAAAGGGCATGTGAAAGTGGGTTTATCTTGGTCCTCCGGTGCAATAGGTACTTGAAAGTACCCAGAGAAACCATCTAGAAAACAGTAATGAGATTTGCCTGCAAGTCTCTCAAGCATCTGGTCTATGAAAGGAAGAGGGAAATGATCTTTCCGTGTGGCATCATTGAGTTTTCTATAATCTATGCACACACGCCAGGAATTCTGCACTCTTGTAGGAATAAGCTCATCCCTATCATTTCTAATAACAGTAACCCCACTCTTTTTAGGCACTACATGTATTGGACTAACCCACTCACTATCAGATATGGGATAGATGATCCCAGCACTTAGAAGTTTGGTAATTTCCTTCTTAACCACATCAAGAATCAGGGGGTTAGTCTTCTCTGGGGTTGTCTCACTGATTTTGAACCTTCACTAAGCAAGATTCTATGTGTGCAAATGGCTGGACTAATTCCAGGAATGTCCGCTAAAGTCCACCCAATAGCCCTCTTATGCTCTCTCAAAACAGTAAGGAGTCTTTCTTCCTCAACCTTAGACAGGGAGTTAGCTATAATGACCGGTAATCGCTCATCAGACTCTAAAAAAAGCATATTTCACAGTAGGGGCAGGGGTTTCAACTCAAGAGTAGGTGGTTGCACAATAGATGGAATCAAATTATGAAGTTCAAGAGAGAAAAGATTACTCCCCTTTCCTTCAATCAGTGAGAGTTCCTCAACCTTGCAGATAGCTTCCTCTCCAAGCGTTGAACCAACTTCTAGTTGATCTACAGCAACTGCCTTAGAGGGAATCTCCTCCATGACTTCTTCCTCCATATCTGAAATAGCAACAGAAAACCTTTCCCCAAGGGAATTATCGCTGACAATAGAGGGATCAAAGTCTAATTTGGAGTCAAGGGAGGAAACAGAAAATGCATGTGGGAGGGAAAGCATACAATTAAACACAGTGCAATCAAGGCATGTATCTTATCACCACATGAGCAAGAAGAAGAAGGTGTAGAGTAAAGGGATGAAAAAGAAGAAATAGTGTCATCCTCATCATCAGAATTAACTGAATAAAGTTCAGAACTAGAGGAATCATCTTGCAATTCAAACTCAGAAAGCATCATCAACAGCAACATCAATCATATTTACACCCAAGAGAGAATAGTCTTCATAAGGATGCTTCATTGCTTCATACATGTTAAAACAAACCTTATGATCTCCTACTTCCATAGTGATGGTACCTTCTTTCATGCTAATCATAGTGTTAGCAGTCCTCAAGAAGGGTCTACCAAGAATCAGTGTGGTGTCATGACAAGCTCAGAGGACATGTCAAGTACATACATAAAATCAGCAGGAAAGACCAAATCCTTAACCTGAACCAAAATATCCTCTATGATGCCTTCCGGATACCTAATAGTCCTATCAGCCAACTGGAGTACTACAGTGGTAGACTTAAGCGTCTTGACTCCTAGTGAAGTGTATACAGACTTAGGCATCACATTAATAGCTGCTCCTAGATCTAGTAAGGCTCCCCTTATAGAAACTTTTCCTATTGTGCAAGGGATGGTGAAGGATCCAGGGTCTTGGCATTTCACAGGGATTTGAGGTTTAAACAGGGCAGACACATTGGAGCTCACTTGGACTCTTTCATTTGGTCTAAACTTTCTCTTATGGGTACACAGGTCTTTAAGGTATTTAGCATAAGCAGGAACTCTCTTAACAAGATCAAGCAAAGGAATATTAACTTCCACTCTACTAAACAAATCAATAACTTATTTTTCATACTTAGTTTCAGTCTTTCTTTTGCTTATCAAGTATGAATTAGGAAAAGGAAGGTCTTTGAGATTTACCTCTTACCTTCCTTGCTAGAGGCTCCATGATTGCTCGGCTCAGATTCTACAGTTGACCCTTTGCCATCATGTTGTTTGAGGCTTCTTTCAGCTTCAACCTCTTCTCCTTTGAGCTTTCAGATTGCTTCACTTTTGAAGATTCTTGTGGCTACTCATCACACAGAATTCTTCTTCTATCACTTCATCCTCCTCTTCTCTGAATTTCACTTGCTTCCCACTCCTAAGGGTGATAGCATTCAAGCCCTTAGGATTAATAACCGTGTTGGAGGGGATTGTGCCACTGCTCCTGGCTTGTTGTTCACTCATGTTGTTGGATAACTGAGTCACATAGGAGTTAATGTTTCAGATTTAGTCTCCCATTGCTCCATTCTCTTTTCCAAAGCACTAAATCTAGCATCATTCTTGGATGAGTCTTGTTGAATTAGTGAAGCTAAGGAGTTGAACTGAGTAGCGTTGGCAGCCCTTTCTTCCTTCATTAAAGCCATCATATTGTGTAGGAGTTGATTTGTGTCATCCTTAGGTGGGACCGCCAAGGCTTGAGATGGTTTTGGAACTGGTTTGAAGATGGACCAGCTCCTCCACTCTTTTGAAATCTTTGGAGGTCTACTATCATCATTCCTCCAGCTCAGTCGAGGGTTTGATTTCCATCCCTCATTGTAAGTGTTGGAGTAGGGGTCCCATTTTTGATTTGGGCGGCCTTGGAAGACTGCAGACACTTCCTCATATCGGCCTGGACAAACGCTAGAAATATGCATGACTGATCCACATGTTTCACAACTAGGCGCTGTAATGTAATGTCATAGGAGCGGATGGGCGATGCACACTCATATTCTTCAATTCAGCAGTGATCAAAGACAATTGAGATGTCACTTGGCTTCCCAAAGAATCTACTTTTGATTCCAAAGCGTCCATTCTTCTGCTGTGCACGAAGCAGCTCCCATCTCATGTACTCCTTTAGTATCTCTTACCCCATGTTGTTGATGATTCAGGGCCATCTTCTTTATCAAATCCCAAGCCTCCTCAGCAGTAGAGTCTATCAAAGATCCTCCGATGCAGCATCCAACATACCCTTCTCTTGGTTCTTCAACCCATCATAGAAGTACTGCACCAGTTGTTCATCCGAAATTGATGATGTGGGCATCTTGAAAGTAGGTCCTGAAATCTATTCCAGTAATCATAAGGGATTCATCATAGTCTTGCTGGCAGAATAAATCTCCTTCCTCATTGATGAAGTACGAGAAGCCGGAAAGTATTTCTCCAAAATGCCTTCCTTAAGTTCCCCAGCTATGGTATGCATCAGCTACATGTCTTGGAAGGCTCATGTACCATTCCTAGGCTTGCCTTCCAATGACAGATGAAAAACCTTCCATAGCACTTGGTCCAACGATGCTCCCACAGGCTTCATACTCTGACAAATCATGGAGAGAGATTGCAGATGGAGGTATGGGTCTTCTCCTGTAAGCCATGGAATTAGGAAGAGAGTTAATCAATAAACCTTTAATCCAAAGTTAACTTCAAAGTTTGGACATGCAGCAGTAAATGGGTCAAAGTTAACATCAGATGTGGTGGCTTCCCAATGTTCTTCTTCTAGGGTTCATTATTTTCTCCCCTCTCTCTTGTCACCATTTCCTCCATTGCTCCATTCTTACTTGGTTGGCATGGGGTTAGGATGAGGTTGGTTTTGTGGTAAATCAGCCCTTATCTCTTGGTCAGTAGGTTCACTCTCACTACTGGATAGGCTAGATTCCACTGAAATATTCTCTTGCTCAATC
>NW_021636936.1:0-49577 GCF_004799145.2 Neltuma alba | reverse complement strand
TACTTATTTTGAACTATGATTGCTTCAAAGCTATATTCAAGAGATTACATATCATTAATTTCACTTCATTACTACTATCTAGAAAAATCCAAAACATAGTCACTTAGATTTGAATTAATTGCATTTAGTTTTAGCATTTCATTATGGATAAAAACACCACAAACCCCTTTTTCATTACTCTGCATAGCATTAATCTAACTTAGACATCTAATTTAGGCTCCCAAAAGATAACGACCCGAGTTTGCACTACTGCATAGCTTGGATATTTTTGAGCGAGAACCTCTAAGCGAACGACACTCAAAATGCTCTCTTTCAAAAGCCCACCTTATCAATCTTGGCTTAGATTGTGGCTTCTTGAATAGATAGCGGACAGCCGCATGATCTATAAACACAACCACTCAAGAATTGATTAGATATGGCCTAAACTTATCTAAGGTGAACACAATAGCAAACATCTCTTTCTCTCGATAGTGGTGTAGTTGACTTGAGCTAGATCAAGTGTTTTAGATGCATAGGCTATGACTCTTGATTACTTCTCTTCCCTCTGACCAAGCATGGTACCTGTTGCAAATTAGAAGCATCACATGATAGCTCAAATTGTAAATCCCAGTTAGGTGCAGTTAAGATTGGAGGTGAAACAAGCATAGATTTAAGAGTATCAAAAGCATGTCTACAATTGTCATCAAAATTAAATCCCACATCTTTTTTCAATAAAGTAGAAACGGGTAGGGCAACTTTACTAAAATCTTTAATAAATCGCCAGTAAAACCTCGCATGCCCTAAGAAGGATCTCAAATCTTTAAGACAGGTGGGATAAGAAAGTGAAGATATAACTTTAATCTTAACCTTATCAAACTCAATCCCTTTTTGGGAGATTAGGTGCCCTAAAATTATCCCACTTTCCACCATAAAATGACATTTCTCAAAATTTAAGACCAACTTCTTATCTATGCACCTCTCAAGGGCCTGTTTTAGGCTATTCAGGAACTGATTAAAGCTCTCCCCATAGACTGTGAAGTCATCCATGAACTTCCATGTTTTTGATCAAAGCACTGATCAAAGTGGTTTTGTCCTGATCCTTGGGGGCTATAGGAACTTGAAAATAACCTGAAAACCCATCTAGAAAACAATAATGTGACTTGCCAGTAAGCCTCTCTAACATTTGATCTATAAAAGGAATAGGGAAATGATCTTTTGTGTGGCATCATTAAGTTTTCTATAGTCCATGCACACACGCCATGAATTTTTGCACCCTTGTAGGGATAAGCTCATCATCCCGTTCATTCTTAACCACTGTCACCCCACTCTTTTTGGGTACTACGTGTACCGGACTGACCTATTCGCTATCAGAAATAGGATAGATAATCCCTGCACTCAAGAGCTTAGTAATCTCCTTTTTAACTACATCATCAGTATAAGAGGGTTCAGTCGCCTTTGGGGCTGCCTCACTGGTTTTGATCCCTCACTAAGGAGAATCCTGTGTGTGCAAATAGCTGGACTAATTCCAGGAATATTAGCTAAAGTCCACCCTATTGCCCTCTTATGCTCCCTTAAAATAGATAAGAGTCTCTCTTCCTCACTTCTAGATAGTGAGTTAGCAATAATAACAGGTAATTGTTCATTAGACTCAAGGAAAGCATATTTCAGAGTAGGGGGCAGGGTTTTCAAATCAATCATAGGTGGTTGCGTAACAGAAGGGATTAATTTATGAAGTTCAAGAGAGAACAGATTACTCCCCTTTCCTTCACCAATGATAGCTCTGGTTGAATTTGATCAGCTTTGTAGTTTCCTTCCTCTCTAAGCGTTGAACCAACTTCAAGTTGATCTACAGCAGCAACCGCCTTGGAGGGATTCTTTTCATATCATCATTTCCCATTTCAGCATCAGCTTCTTCCGTGATGTTAGAGCAATCTAAAACATGAACAGAAAACCTTTCCCCAAGGGAATCATCACTAATAATAGAGGAATCATAAATTGAATTTGCATCGGTAGATGACACAGAAAATATATGTAGGATGGAAAGCATGCAATTAACCACAGTACAGTCAAGACATGTCACGTCACCACCACATGAGCAAGTAGAAAGAGATGAATAAAGAGATGAAAAAGAAGAAACAGATTTATTTTCATCATTAGAGTCAGTAGAGTAAAGGTCAGGATAAAACGAATCATGTTGCAATTCAATTTCAGAGCAAGCATCCTCAACAGCAATGTCTATCATGTTAACACCTAAAAGTGAATAGTCCTCATAAGGATGTTTCATTGCTTCGTACATGTTAAATAAACTTTATTATCACCCACTTCCTTGTAATGGTCCCCTCTTTCATGCTAATCATGGTATTAGCAGTCCTTAAGAAAGGTCAACCTAGGATTAGTGTGGTGTCATTCATAAGCTCAGAAGACATGTCAAGCACATAGAAATCAGCAGGAAAACCCAAATCCTTAACTTGAACCAAAATATCCTCAATAATGCCCTGAGGATACCTAATAGTCTTATCAGCTAGTTGGAGTACACAATATTAGACTTAAGAGTCTTGACTCCTAGTGAAGTGTAAACAGACTTAGGCATGACATTAATGGCTGCTCCTAGATCAAGCAGGGCTCCCCCTATGGTGACTTTTCCTATAATGCAAGGGATAGTGAAAGATCCAGGGTCTTGACATTTTACTGGGATTTGGGGTTAAACAAGGTAGACATTAGAGGGCAATTAAACTCTTTCATTAGGCTTAAACTTCCTCTTCTGTGTTTACAACTCTTTAAGAACTTTTGCATATTTAGGAAACCTTTTAATCAGGTCAAGCAAGGGAATATTGACTTCTACCTTCCTAAAAGTTTCAAGCAATTCATGATCTTGCCTTTCATTGCCTATTTTTACATTTTTCAAGTAAGAATGAGGAAAGGTAGTTTATTGATGTTTACCTCCTTACCTTCCTTGCTCAAGGCTCCATGTTTGCTTGGTTTAGATTCCTTTGCATTCTCTCTTGCCATCATGCTTAGTCGTGGACTCCTTCCATCACAATTTCATCTCCTTGGAGCTTTCTGACTTCTTGACCTCTTAGGAAGGTAGTGGCAGATCATCACAAATAATCTCCTCATCAATAGTTTCATCCTCCTCTTCATTAAACTTCACTTGCCTCCCACTTCGAAGAGTGATAGCATTTAAACCCTTAAGGTTTATAACAATGTTGGAGCGGATAGTGCCACTGCTCCTAGCTTGTTGCTCACTCATGTTATTGGATAGCTGAGTTACATAGGAGTTGATGTTCTCAGCCTTTGTCTCCCAATGCTCCATTCTTTTCTCTAAAGCACTGAATCTAGCATCATTTTTAGAGGATTCTTGTTGAATCAATAAAGCCAGAGAATTGAACTAATTTGCACTAGAAGTCCTTTCTTCTTTCATTAAGGCCATCATGTTATGTAGGAGTTGATTTATGTCTTCTTTAGGTGGAATAGTTAAGGCCTGAGGTTGGTTTTGGAACTGATTTGAGGATGAACCAGCTCTTACACTCTTTTGAAATCTGTTTGGAGGTCTACTCTCTTTATTTCTCCAGCCAAGTTGAGGGTTCGCTTTCTACCCCTTATTATAAGTGTTGGAGTAAGGGTCCCACTTCTGATTTGGACGACCCTGAAAAACTGTAGATACCTCTTCATATCAACCAGGACAGGCACTAGAAATATGCATAACTGAGCCACAAGTCTCACAACTAGGGGCAGTAATATCCATAGGGGATGCTAGTCTATGCACATTCATATTCTTCAACTCTACAGAGATAAGGGACAATTGAGAAGTCATTTTGCTTTCCAGAGAATCAACCTTTGATTCCAAGGTGTCCATCCTTCTGTTGTGAACTGTTGAAGCTCCCAACTCATATACTGCTTGAGTATCTCTTGAACTAAATTGTTGATGATTCAGGGCCATTTTCTTGATCAAATTCCAAGCCTCTTCTGCAGTGGAGTCTATCAAAGATCCTCCTGATGTAGCATCTAAAATTCCCTTCTCTTGGTTCTTCAACCCATCATAAAAATACTGCACCAATTATTCATCTGGAATTTGATGATGTGGGCACCTTGAGAGCAAGTCTTGGAATCTATTCCAATAGTCATAAAGAGACTCGTCATAGTCTGCTTAGCTAAATAGATCTCCTTTCTCATTGATGAAGTCTGAGAAGCCGAAAAGTGTTTCTCCAAGAATGCTTTACTTAAGTTCCTCCAACTGTGATATGCATCAGCCACATACCTTGGAAGGCTCATGTACCACTCTCGAGCTTTACCCTCCAATGATAAATGGAAAACCTTCCACAGCACTTGATCCAGCAATGCTCCCACAGGCTTCATACTCTGACAAACCATAGAAAGGGATTGCAAATGAAGATAGGGATCTTCTCCTATCAAGCCATGGAATTTTAGAAGTGAGTTAATCAATAAACCTTTAATTTCAAAATAAATTCAAAATTAGCACACGCAGCAGTAAATGGGTCAAAATTGACATCAGATGTGGTGGCTTCCTTAATTGTTCTTCTTCTAGGGTTCCTATTATTTTCTCCCACTCTCTCTTGTTCTCCATTCCCTCCATTGCCTCCATTCCTCACTTGGTTAGCATTGGGGTTAGGATTAGGTGGGTTAAGTGGTAAATCAGCCATGATCTCCTCTTCAATAGGTTCACTCTCGCTACTAGATAGGCTAGATTCCACAGAGATGTTTTCTTATTCGACCACTACTTCGCTTGTCCCCTAAACTCTTTTCTCTCTTTGTATCTCTCTGAGTCTTCTCTCAATCTCAGGGTTAAAGGGTACAAGCTTGGTTTTTCGTGGCATGCAAAAACAAAGTCACAGAGAAAAAGCAGACAAAATTGACTTGCAGCACATAAAGTCAGATAAAAGTATGAATTGTGATGGATGCAAGTGTATGTATGCGTATGAGTGTGTATGCACAGAAGGAGAAGTAAAAAGCATGTTTTAAAACTTTTCCAGAAGTGTTCGTCGAGGTGAAAGCAGAAGTATGCCGTGGCAAAAGGAGGCCGAGATGGTCTGTGAGCTGAATGCAGAGGGTTTGCCACGACGAAAGCAAAAGTATACCACGGCAAAGGTTTCCTGAAAGGGATCCTCAAGTGATTTTGCTAGTTGGCCGTGGTGAAAGTAGAAGTTTGCCACGGTGAAATGTCATAGAGAGATAGACAAACTTCTGAATGGTGTAAGTGCAGGGTGAAAATGATAAAGGTATAGAAAATTAGGCTCTTTGTTTGTATTTCCAAAATTTTGATGCTATGCAAAATGAAATCCTCTACTATGAACAAATATGCACCTAAGCTACCTAAAATGCAAGCTAAAATAGCTCAAAACCTCAATTGACAGATAAATGACACAGCTAACCTAGAGAACCAATTTCTTGGCTCCCCGGCAATAGCACCATTTGATTTACACTCAAAACCTATTCTAGACCTTGGAGGTTAAATCAAAACTTTTATCCAAGGATTGCACTATAGGGTGCAACTTCGGGTCGTCTCACTTAAACGGAACCTTAACGAAATGGACCTAAATTAGCTTAAATGTCATGCAATACAAACTTGAATATAAACAGGGGGTTTGGTTTTTTTTTTGAAATCATTGAGTGAATTGAATGAAGGGTAAACAAAATATATGTATATATTTTTTGGATTTTAGGGAATAAGTGATGGATACAGGTAGACAATAACCAAATGATGATGAAGTTCCTCTTGAAAGTGTGCTCAGGCTATCATAGTTCAAAATCAATTGATATGGGAGTAGAAATCACTAAGTTTCAAATTGATAAACCTCAAAGTACTCTTTGAGTCCAGAATTTTGAGAAATGAACTCCATTTCTCAAGATCCTGTTAAGTGCTCTTAGTGTGTGTAGAAAAATTGATTAATGCAGCAGGTTAAATGTAATCAAAATTGTCTCAATATCAAAACACAACCGTGCAAGAGTAAACAGAATCAAAAGATTACAACTGACATATATGAGACTTCACATATTTAAGCTCAAAGTTCTACACTAATCAATTCACTACACATATGAAAATCCAAGCTGATTACAACTATAATTAGGGAGTTCAACTACAAAACACAAATCCTAAACCTAGAAACTCATAAATTCATAGCTGAACTAGGATTAAACTACTCCCCTTCTTAGCTCATTGAACTCCAGCCATTGCTATACCTTTAAGAGGAAGGAAAACGCCTAACCACTCATAGAAATCTGAAGCATCTCAACTAAGAATGAATCTGAGCTTCCCATGGTGGAGGGTTGACAGTGAAAAATGCAAGAAATTAGGGTTAGATGAGAGAAAGATGAGAGAGAATGAAGATGGGGCCATGTAAGTGAATGATGTCACTTACACAAAAATAGGGTTTCTAAACCGGTAATGGGGTGTATTGGGTCGATTTATGAGAGTGGGTAGGTAAAATTTTTGAAAATGGTTCAGGTCTGGGTTGCTATTTTAAGGGGTTCGCCATGGCAAACCTTGGCCTAGAGAGCTTCTGCTGATGTAGTTTCTTTCGCCGCAGCGAAGACAAAGTTAGTTGCGGCAAAACCTGACAGAGGAGTCAATCAATTGTCTTGTGTGCTGGACTTCCTTGATCTTCACTCTTGGCTCTTCTTCTTGAGTGTCCTAAAATAAAAAGTAATAGTTTGAGGTATCGATTGTCCCAGAAATTACTTAAATCCAATTAATGAACAAATATGACAATTTTACCCTCAAATAACACTAACTCAGAACAAAGACCCTCAATCTCAATTAAGCACAAATATCATTAAAATGAGCCAAAGAGTGTAACAAAAATATGGAAAAAAGTCATCAATTAGTATAAACAATTTAAACTCAATCAGCGGGGTATTTATAGCCAAAACTTTAGCTTGAATGGACCAAAATACCCTTGGTGGCTAATAGAAAGAGTAAGGGCAATCTTGAAACTTTAAGTTGACTTTTACATCATCATTGCATCATCTTCTTGCATCATCCTTACCTCATTCTTCTAGAAGGTGCTAAGTGTAACAAATGTGGTGGAGGAGAAGGGAGATAAATGCCCTAGCCATTGGATCAAAACTTAATCCTTAAGTTTCCTCTGAATTTACTTGGCCCACATTTCTCGGGCTTTCTTTATGGCCTTCTGGAGCTCAAAAAATTCTTCTGTCTGCTCCATAAATTCCGTTTAATTCTCAAGAATATCTATGAATTTTCTCAGGCCATAACACTTCCTTTAAGCCTTGCATAAAATTCATTTACTAAAATACCCTTTTATCAACATAATCAGCTTTTAATTTATTAAAGCCATTCTACCGGCCTTTTGGTTACGGGACTAATTTTATAAATTAGTAAAACTTTTCAACCATTTAACCTCATTTTTGTGTACATTTTTTTAGGTCTCTTTCTATTTCAAATAATTACCTCAAACAATGTACTTTTATCGGCCATAACCTTATAAATTCCATTTAAGTTGTCTCAGGGGTATTTTCATCATTTCTCTTCACAGAAGAGCCTTAGAATATTATTTCCCATTTTTGGGGATTTTCTTGGAATTCTCTGTATACTCTTCCTTTTTTATCCCTGTGGGTCATAACTTTCTAAATGTTACGGTTTAGTCCCTGCTTGGACTTAACTTTATACAATCCCCTCTTTGAAGTTTCTAACTTAGCCCCTGACCTATTTCTACTCTCTTTTCTCTTTTTGGGCCCTTAAGACTTTACTGGACCCTCTATCCTTGATTATACTTGAGCCCTTACTGAAACTGATTTGACTTCCTTTCTCATCTTTGGGACTTCAGCTCAAAAGGGGTCTAGTAGCCTATCCAATTCAGGCTATTTCTGGTTCTTCTAGGCCTAAAAGTCAGGACGTTACAAATAAAGCCTCTCCCCCTTCATATTTTCGGCCAACATGAGTTTAAGAGGGGAAACTCTACCAAAATTTAGAGAGAAAAATGTAGGGGTGAAGGCCAAGAAGAAGGAACAAGATTCAAGCTTCGAGATCAAGGTATGTGATGGTTATAGTATCTGATTTGATGCCTATTTCAAATAAGTTACTCTTTGTATCTAATTCTAAATTTTGGCATGATTAAATTAAGCTCTGTAATCTTTAAATCCATGGGTAGAATACTTCATTTGGATATGTGTACAATTTATGGTGATTTTTCAAAGTTAGGGTTTAGAAACTGAAAACAGTGTTTAACCTTTGGAAGAGTGTCAAATTCCGTATAATTCTGGTACTGTTCAGCATAGAATTACCTCCTAAAACTATTTTTCCTTTAAAGAGAACTTAAGGAGATTTTAGTAAGACTTGGAACCACTTAGTTTTGATTTTTCTAGAATTAATTATGAATTTTCAAAGTTGAGCAAAAAGTTTGGAATTTCTGCGTGAACAGTACCCGTGAAGCAAAAATTTTCAGATTTGATCTTCTTGAATCTAAGGCCATCTAAAGTGGTCCTAATTGACAAAAAATGGATCTTAAGGATGGGAAATGATGAGATTTATGTTAGAAAAGCTAGAAAGAAAACTCTAAAATGAAGAGAAAGGGTTGAGGTTCAAGAGAGCTAGTCTTGAATATTATGTAATCTAGTGGTCCTAATAGATTGTATGATCATTGTGACTATGTTTAGGACCTTTGAAACATCCAAGAGGATGTTTGGTGATGTTAATCAAATGCTCACATGGTTGAAAAGTCAAGGGAGTCAAAGGAAAAGTAAGAGGAAAGCTAGGTGCAAGGTAGTGAACTTACCTATTGTCATTGCTTGATGTTATATGCTTGTGTGTTGCTGTGTACATGTTATCTGAATGTTATTGTGACATGGTTTAGCTGCTATAACTGCTATTCATGATGAGTAGATTATGTCTCCATAGCCATGCATCAAGAAGTTAGCTTTGAGCATGCTAATATGTCACTAATTAACAAGAGAATAAACAAGTTGCGTGTAGTGTATTAGCATCGATCTAGCATGATTAATA
The DNA here is from genome assembly GCF_004799145.2 of Neltuma alba. NCBI lineage: Eukaryota > Viridiplantae > Streptophyta > Magnoliopsida > Fabales > Fabaceae > Neltuma > Neltuma alba. The sequence goes on along the minus strand of NW_021636936.1, from coordinate 40,621 downwards.
TGGTGTTGTTTGCTATTGGGATTACCCAAAATCTCACCATTCCCTAACCAACCATTTAGGTCAATCATCAATGGGTAATAATGGCATGAGAAGCAAGAAGAAGAAAGTGGACAATTTTCATGTTAATGAATCATATTATTATTCAATGTGTAATTCTCCTATTATGTAATTTATGTTATGGATGCTATGATGCCATGTAATTAATTATAATATTTATGGCATCAATGAAAGTGTATAAGCATGAATGGGAAAGAGTAAGCCCATGTTATGTATGCCAAAGAAATAAAAAGAATTAAAGTAAAGAGATGTTAAAGGATAAAACATAGGTCTGGAGCAGTGAGTTTGTAGCTCTAGTTTGACCTATCAAACGAATGAGTTAAGTCATGAGATTTGGTAGAGTTATAGTACACATCTCAAGCTTTAAAATGAGATATAGATCACCTCAATTGGATGTGTGCATAAGGAGATATGAATTTCCAAAATTGAGGCACAGAATCTGGAAGTTCCAAATTTTACGAAATGAACAGGAATATCTATTGATTAAACTGTACGAATTGGACAAAGATAAGTCCAATTGGATATTTTTCCCTTAAAGAGCATCAAAATAGATTTTCGTGGAATTTTAGAACACCTCAATATGATTTTTATGGAATTAGCTATGAATTTTTGAAGTTGGACTTGTAATCTAGAAATTAAACAGTAAATAGTAACCCGAGTAATTATTTTGAAATTTTAAATCCACAGGCTTGTGTCATGATCTGCTTGAACCATAACGCTTACGAATGCATGCTCTAAGGGGTTAAAGGTAGGATGTTTCATTTTGGTATCAGAGTAGAGGTTCTGGCAGGTATGTAAACGGAGCAAAGGTTCTGGTAAAGGTTCTTACCAAGATACAAGCAGAGTATTGGTTCAAGCAAAGCCTAGTATGGGGGAAAACCTAAAGTAGAAAAGTAACGGGTTACTAAGATTGATCCAACTGAGGTTAGGTATTGAGGTGTTTTCTTCAAGGGAAATAGACATAGAAGAGAAGTAAGGAATGATAGAGAGTAACCTGAGAGATAGGTAGTCGCTGCTAAGAGACTCCCCCTCAGGAGAGGATGGTTGAGCTGAGAGAGCTTGACCAGGGGATGAGTCAAAGTTGAAAGACATCTCTAGAGGGTAATAGCTAAGAGTATGGTAAGCCAGTAAGGAATAGGAGTCCAGACCCTAATAGGGAAGCAGGGTGACAACCTAAGCCTCGAGTGATTGGTTAAAGGTGCCTAACTGGAATGTTACACAACAGAGATGTTTTAATGGTCCATGCCTGCTATATAATATGGTCACTATATGGTTAGTATATGACCATAAAAATGAATGGTTAAGGGTACAGTAAGCCAGTCAAAGGTATAAGTTAATGCCCTAGCAAGGGAATCGAATGTCAACCTATACCTTAAGTAATCGATGTGACCTCAATAGAGGTAAGGTAACAGGATAATATGTTTGAGGTTTGTTCAAATCCCTGAATAGAGATAGAAATCCTGAGGGATAGTGAACCAAGAGAGACAAAGGCTAGATGATAATGAATGAAGGGTCAATGATGACCTAGGTACCTAACCTAGCTACCACATAGCAAGGTGATTAAACGTTTGTGTGTGTGATGTGATGAGGGTATGGTGATCAATACTTGATCATAAAAGAATTGGTCAAGAGGTAAAGAAAGTTAGAGAGAGCAAAGTGAGGCAAGTTCCCTCTCGAGGATAGAGATAAAAGGAAATGAATAAGAACATGATAGTGGATGGTTGCACTGGGAACTAATACACATAAAGAGATAAGCAAGTTCCTAGTGATACCTAGAGTTCAATGATGCTTAGATACATGACAATGTTAGGGACTAAACATTATTCTTTTATGTCCCTAAGGCATCCTAGAGTATGCAACCATGGCAACCAGGCCATTAAGAAATCTAAGAAATAAGATTCCTGTAGATAGATGCCACTGCCTTTATGATTGAATAATCTAGTAGAGAGGCTCCCTTTGATAGAGATATGGTATTTGAGGAATGTACCCTGGTAGAGATTACATATGAGGAAAGGCTTGACCATGAAGTATCTCTCTAAGATTGGGAAGTGGTTCTCCGGATTAGATCGACGCTGCTCTAGTAAGAGTAAGCTATCGTCTGAAGGAATGAAACAAAAAGTAAGTGGTTGAATTGATGATGCTCCAGTTAGAGCAATCTATCCTTCCACAGGAAAAGTAGAAGTAGCCAAGGCAAGGCATAGGATGAACCTTACCCTAGAGAGAGAGAGAGTGAAACTGGTTAAGATAAGAGAAGCGTGATATGCAAACAGATGCTCCTCGAACTTAACAGGGTACTATGGAATATCAAAGGATAATGAGAATATGATCATATAAGTCCTCTCCTGATGTTGTCCAAATTGTTAAGAGACAGCAAGGACTACAAAGTCCTAAGATAAGGCAGGCTAGCATTGATATAATGGTAAGTTAATGGGCTCTAGAGATGAGCCAGTGCCTAGGGATTCAAAAGGCACAAAGAAAGGAAAGTAGCCCAAGGAAAGCTAAAACCAAGGGCTAAAGAAATATGAAAGGCTAAGCTAAGAATTCCAGGAGTTGACAGAAAGGACTGAGTAAGGCCTAACAAGGGCAATACTGATATCTGTGATCAGTCTTAGGGAATAATCAGTCAAGTTACTAGCTGAGGGGAGGTGACTTATTTTATTACTCAACTTTATGGTCTAGAGTCTCCTAGAGATCCTAAGATGGCTCAGATTGATGATAGTATTCTAGGGTTATGATGGATCCTGAAAAGGCTTACGGTAGTAGAGACAGTAGCTCCCGAGGTCATCATAGACCAAGCCTAAGAGAAAATGGTTGAGCCATAAGGGTAAGAGTACAGTACCTCTTTGGGAAGACGATAACTAGAGATGAGTTTAAGATACTGAAATCTCCTTCAGCGGTGGGCTAATATAGAGAGAGTACCCTTGACTTGTTCCAGACACCTCTATTGTTGATTAGACTGAGCTCAATTTGTTCTAGTCAATGAAGGAAAGAAAGGAGATATGCCCTTAAAGTAAAGAGGAATAGCAGGGTATACAGCAAAGAATAGATAAAGGCCGTATTAAGAGAACCCAAAATGTCATGGTATGGTAAAATACCATGAAGACAGGCACACTGTCATGGTATTATTATAAAATATAAGCCTAAAGTATAGGAAGAATGTGAGCAATGGTGACAAAATGCTTAAAAACAAAAGCCATGCTCAAGTAAGTGACAAAAAAGTATAAAACGACAAGTCATGTAACTATGGAGCCCAGGGTTGAAACCCGAAAATGAGGTATAATAAAAAGTTAAAGACGTCAGAGTTAAGCATAAGTGGGGATATTCTTCTCAATTAACCTCTCATTAAAGGTAAGAATAGAGGGTTGACTCAGAATTTCAAAGACGAAATTCTTTTCAGAGGGGGGAGAATTGTAACATCCCAACTTTTAGGCCTAGAAGTACCAAAAATAGCATGAATTGGATAAGCTACTGGACCCTTTTTGAGCAGAAGTCTCAAATATGAGAAAGGAAGTCAAAGCAGTTTCAGGGACTAAACTACAAAGTGAAAGTTTTAAGGGGCTAAAATGTAATCAAAGTTAAAGGCTCCAGTAAAGTCTCGAATGTCACATCTAGAAATATGGTATTTGGGAAATAGGAATATTCATAAATAATTAAGGGTAAAAAATGACAAGGAGTAATAGAAGAATTTTGGATGGAAAATAATTATTATAATTTTCTAAGCCAATTATGAAAAGTTTGACTAATTAAGGAAAATTGGTCAAGAGTAAATAGGGGAAAAATAATTCCAAGTCTCAAAAATTAAGGAAAAATAAGGACAAGGTTCCTTGAGAATTATATGGAATTATAAAATTGGTTTTATGACCAATTTGCCCTTAGAGAAATTACAAAGGAATTTAAGCTAATTTAAGGTCCTTATTTGGAAAATTCCAAATAAATATATTTAAGAAGGATAAAATCCCAAGAAAATTCCTATGAAATCCCAAGGAATTATAAGAGATTATGAAATTAAAAGAAAACCCTTAAATATCCAGGATTTTTTCCAATTCTTTGGAAAAGTGGAAAAATCACTAAAGAGAAGGAAAATAGTTTTCCTTTTTATTTAATTATTGGGAAATTAAATTTGAGACAAAGAGGGCAATTTGGAAAGATAAAATAAGGAGAATAATTTATGAATCTGAGAGAAAATAATTACAGAGGCCAGAGCACTGTAATTATAGAAAAGAAGTTAAACCCGAGAGTAAAAGTGCACCGATAAAGTGTTGATCGGAGCCTTGCACTTTACTTGGCCCATAAGCTACCACTTGTCAAGCCTTTAATGGATGATAATTAGAGCTTTCCAAGTGTCAAGCTACCAATGAAGAGGATCTTGACTTTAGATTTAATTACAATGTGAATTAGGTTAATTAAAGAGAAAATGCAAGACTAAGTAGGCTTATGACACTTGGCTCTTCATTAATTGTGGTAGATGGGATATTTTGATAGCATTGATGAGCTCATCTCTCCCCTAAATCAGATGGAAATTTCGTGCAAGGCATGAAGAGAGGGAAAAGAGAGAGTTTTGAGGGAAAACCAAGAGAAAGGCATCAACTTTGGTCATACCATCAAGGTTCAAGGTGAGTTCATAGCTCTAGATGTGTTCTTGCCTTGTTTTCTTTCTCTTTTATGGTTGAAAATATGTCTTCTCTCCCTCTTTTGATGCTGGCTAAACTAGTTGTTTAAGGGGAAAGGGAGTTTTGCTCATCACACTTGTTAAAATACTACAACACAAGCTAGATCCTAGTGTTTGCAAGTGATTATAGTTGGTTTTGAAGCATTTTTCATGGTTACTTCCTTGAGTGTCATTTTCGGCCAAGACAAGATCTGAACCCTAGGATGTGTTTTTCAAAGTTTTGAGGCTTCCATTGTGTTCAAAATGAAAAATGGTGTAGGGTAAACCTAAAGAACAAGTGTTGGAAGCCATAGAAGCAAAGTTGCAATTTTTGAGTTTTAAACCCTAAGGGTCGGTCAAGCTGAAACTGGAAGAGGAAAATTTATTTTGTTAAATCTAAGTAGATATTTGGAATCTACATGAAAAACCATGTAGGAAAGGGTCAAGAGGGAATTTTTAGGGTTTATGGAAAACAACTCTAAAAATTCAAGAAACAAAGATAGAGGCTTTAAGGGGTTTAGGAGCTTCTTGAGTTATGTGATTGATTTTTATGTGGAATGTTTAATAATACTTGCTGCCCTTTTTGGGGATTGCCATGTTAGGGTTTGGCATTTGTGGAAGCAAGAAAGAAGAACAAGAAAAATCAAAGAGCATTGGATTAAGGTAGTAAGATTTAATTAGCCTTAATGTTGAATGTTGTATTGATTGCTATGCAATTTCATGTGCTATTATGTGGTTGAACTAAATGATGATGATGATGATGATAATGATTGTGTAGCTATACTCCTTGCTTTATATGCCTTGGCTATTACATGTTAGAGTGCTATATGTATGAGGTAAAGTAGTTCCCTATTAATAGCAAAAGGTTGAAATGCTTGTAATTGATGCATGTAATGTTTTGGTTGATTGATCTTGCTACTGGGATTTTCAAAAATCTCATCCTCCAAAAATAATGTAACATTTTAGGGCCTGAACTCCTCAAGAGCAAGCTGCAGAATGGAGGCTAATTATGGTGTCATACCATAAAATTTTCATGGACATTTGGTTATGTATAATTATCAATGGTTGGTGCTGTAACCCTTAAGCAAGATGTTAGTTTAGAGCCACGGTTTATTTAGTTACTAAACGAATTTCAGCACGAAATTGGGTATTCTTATAGTTGACATCCTGAGCTTCAGATTGATAGGAAGCACGTTAAAAATGGCCAAGTATACGATTTTTTATGATTTTTCAAAGTTAAGGTTCAGAATCTGGAAAAAGAGCTTTTGGTAAATGGATAATGTTACCTTTCACAAAAACCTGATACTTTTTCATAAGGAATTCGATAATGATATTATTTTTCCTTAAAAGAGAACTTAAAAATCTTTAAATATAATTTTGAACCACCTTATTTCAATTTTTACGGAATAAGTTATGAATTTTTAAGTTGGGCAGAAAACTGGATTTTTACCCGATGAACAGTAAAAATCCGAAAATCAGCGTTTTTCATGAATTTTTAAGCCCAAGACCATCCAATGTAGTCTAAAATGGTTTTTATTAAACCCTAAGTGGATCCGATAATAAGGTGTGACATCGAAGGCTCAGAAAGAGAAAAGAGGCTAGATACAACCAAGGGTTAACTTAGAAACCTCAAAGAGAGGATTGTATGATGTTAAGTCCAAGCAGGGACTAAACTGTAAATTCAGAGAGTTATAATCAACAGGGGTAAAAATAGAAGAGTATACAGAGAATTCCAAGAAAATCCCAAAAAATGAGAAATAATATTCTAAGGCTCTTTTGTGAAGAGAAAAGACGAAAATACTCCTGAGACAGCTTAAATGGAATTTATAAGGTTATGGCCGGTAAAAAGTACATGGTTCGAGGTAATTATTTAAAATAGCAAGAGACCTAAAAAATGTACACAAAAATGAGATAAATGGTTGGAAAGTTTTACTAATTTATAAAATTAGTCCCACAACCAAAAGGTCAGTGGAATGGCTTTAATAAATTAAAAAGCCGGTTGTACCAATAAAAGGGTATTTTAGTAAATAAATTTTTATGCAAGGCTTAAAGGAAGTGTTATGGCCTAAGAAAATTCATAGATACTCTCTAGAATTAAAGAGAATTTATGGAGCAGACAAAAGAATTTTTTGAGCTTTGGAAGGCCATAAAGAAAGCCGGAGAAACGTGGGCCAAGTAAATTTAGAGGAAATGTAAGGATTAAATTTTGATCCAACGGCTAGGATCTAATCTCCCTTCTCCTCCACCACATTTGTGACACTTGGCACCTTTAGAAGAATGAGGTAAGGATGATGCAAGATGATGATACAATGATGACGTAAAAATCAACTTATAGTTCCAACATTGCCCTTACTCTTTCTATTAGCCACCAAGGGCATTTTAGTCCATTCAAGCCAAATTTTTGGCTATAAATAAAGCCTCTCCCCCTTCATATTTTTGTCCAACATGATTTTAAGAGGGAAAATCTACCAAAATTGAGAGAGAAAAACGTAGGGGTGAAGGCCAAGAAGGAACAAGATTCAAGCTTTAAGATTAAGGTTTGTCATGGTTATGGCATCTGATTTGATACCTATTTCTAATAAGTTACCCCTTGTATCTAATTCTAAAATTTGGCATGATTAAGTACACTCTGTAAGCTTTAAATCCATGGGTAAAACACTTCATTTGGATATGTGTACAATTTATGGTGATTTTTCAAAGTTAGGGTTTGGAAACCGGAAACAGTGTTTAACCTTTGGAAGAGTGTCAAATTCCATACAATTGTAGTACTGTTAAGCATAGACTTGGCTCCTGAAACTATTTTTCCCTTAAAGAGAACTTAAGGAGATTTTAGTAAGACTTAGAACCACTTAGTTTTGATTTTTCTAGAATTAATTATGAATTTTCAAAGTTGAGTAAAAATTCTAAAATTTTGCGTGAACAGTACCCTTGAAGCAAAATTTTTAGATTTGATCTTCTTGAATCTAAGGCCATCTAAAGTGGTCCTAATTGACAAGAAATGGATCTTAAGGATGGGACATGATGAGATTTATGTTAGAAAAGCTAGAAAGAAAACCCTAAAATGAAGAGAAAGGGTTGAGCTTCAAGAGAGCTAGTCTTGAATATTATGTAATCTAGTGGTCCTAATAGATTGTATGATCATTGTGACTATGTTTAGGATCTTTGGAACATCCAAGAGGATGTTTAGTGATGTTAATCGAATGCCCACATGGTTGGAAAGTCAAGGGAGTCAAAGAAAAAGTAAGAGGAAAGCTTGAGGTGCAAGGTAGTGAACTTACCTATTTTCATTGCTTGATGTTGTATGCTTGTTGTAACACCTTATGTTTATACCAAATAATTTATCTTGGGAAGCATTTGGAATCACTAAAATCTTTGCCAACTTTAACAATTCATAACTAATTGTAGAAAAATTGAAATTGAGTGATTCCAAGTTCTATGGAAAGCTCTTTGGATAAACTTTTGAGGAAAAATATTTTTTGGACTGATTGCCTTGAAATTCGAGCCCAAATTTTCTTTAAAAATTACTGTTCATTTGGCATTTTTGGATTTTTATTTTATTTTTTGTCTAGGTTTCGATAGGCATAACTTTTTGCTCAGTTATCGGAATCAGGCAAACTACCCCTCATTTTAAAGAGAAAAATAAGTTCTCTTTGCTCGCCAAATTTCAAAACTTAACTCACTCGTTTGTTCAAATGGTTATTGGTCAAACTTTAATCCCTTTTAGTTGACTTTTTACCCCTTTTGGAAGGGTAACTTAACTTAATTGACCACTTAACATCATAGCATACTATCCTTAGCTGTACTAGCTATTTCTCATCATGCTTGGACTATTCTACTTATGCTTGTATACCTCTAGCCTTAATCATACTATTGAAAACTTAAAGCATGCTTCATATTACATTCCTCAAAAATAGAAAGGTTCAAAGCCATATAAAGTTACTATGGCTTACTACCTCTTCAAGTAAGAGCCAACTCCTTTTCGTTGCCCTTAGATGTTGAAGGCCCTAGGGTTTGTTTAAATATTAGGGTAAGATTCTTGGGGAATCTTAGTAGCAATTGCATACATTATTAAGGTCACACAATACATTGTAAATCAAGCTACATGCATGCATACTTTAACTTTATATTCATGCTATGGTAAGGACATATCATCATAAACATTCATGGCACTCAACATAGCATAAGCCAAGGCATGATTTGCATGGAGGCAACATCATATAACATAACATTCTCATCCACCTCATAGCATAACAGGTTAGCAAAACACATAGCCATAATCATACAAGTAAGGTGACACTCTAACATAATGAATTGCAAAAGCTACCTTGAATGCTTTCCTTCCTTTTGAACTCTTTTCTCTTGACTAGATCTTTGCCCCTTTGTTGTGTATAGCCTATTAGGCAACCAATGACACAACATCAAGTATCATTGCAACGTCACAACTTAACGTAACCCCTTAAACCCCTTTTTCTTGGTTTTTAGGGTTTATTTTTCTAGCTTTGATTCTTGAACTTTCTTGGGCTTTTCCTACATAATTTTTCATATAGAATCCATTTATCATATTAGTTTTATGAAAATCCAATCCCTTCCTATTGAACTTGACTTGGCCGAACCATGTATATAATTATAGGGAAAAAGATTTTCAACAAAACTAACATGTAATCACCTAATCTTTAACCTTTAACCATTCTTAATCCTAATCATACTTCATCTAAACCATTCCTTATCATTTTGATAAAATTTGGGCAGCACTTCCCCTTAGGAAAATGACTTCCCATCATCATTAAAATAGCCTAAAACTAACATACCATCATTATAACTTGAAATAGAAGAGTTGTAGAGGCTTACCTTGCTTCCAACTAACTTTCTCTACCTAGAATTCTTCTCTTTCTCTCTCTACATGAAAATTTGCAAGAGGTTTCCTACTTGAAAGGTCTTGCATGAAATGAACATGTGAGGGGTATTTATAGGCTTCATATTTCACTAATTCCACATATGCCCTTCTTGCATAAGACTTAATATTAGCCCTCCAATTTTTACCTCTTTTCACATGTACAAATCTTAGGCTATGTAGCTTAGTATGTTGACACTTGGATGATGAGTCATGAGGGCTTATGTAATCTCTTCTTATCCATTAAGATTAATTAGGCCTTAATCAAGGTTAACTCCCTTAATTCCTGATTAACTTAGCTAATTGCCCTTCTAGAAACTTTTGACTTTTCAAAGTTAGATGGTTAAATCCTAGCCATCCAATGAACTATGTTTGCTATGTGTCAAGATCTTATGGAAGATGGCTTAAACCTTAATCATCTTACTTATCCCTAATTAGATTTTAATCTAATTTTATTTATTATTTTCTTTTTCTTTTTCTTTTTATTTTCTTTTTCCCTTTCATGGCTAATTTGGGTGTGACATGTGTTCTTGGCAATCTATAGGAAATTTTATCACCCCTGTTGTCCTGACAATCCACTGAGTCTTAATATAGTATTGGTTAATTTTATCTGATAGCCGACAAATTCTAGTATCTCAAAATTCTTATATCAGCTCACTATTAATTATATCTCAGTAAAGGGAACTTTCCTGATTAATTTCATAATTTTTCTCCTTGTATAACTCCTTAAATTGCCGTTTCTATAAAACTAGACAATCTACCAATATTAATTTAGTTCTAAATTCAATTAAAGCTAATCTCCTCATCATTTAGGATTAGAATTAATTTTATAAATTTCCATAACTCCTAAATGAATTTTTTAAAAATTTTCATAATTTTCTAAGATCTCTAGATATTTTTATTAATTAATATTGGCTAATTTTTCTCAATTTAGCCAGAATATTAATAATTAAAATAATTTTTTCATAAATTATTTTCAACCTGTATTTACTTTCTAGACCTCAAATACTATTCTATGGCATTAATTCTATTTTCCATGATTTACTGGAAATTTTTAGGATTTCTGGACACTAATTACGATAATGCCCTTTGTAGACCAATCATTTTAAAAATGACAATTTGGTCCTTTTTCAGTTCTCACTTCAATTGTTGTGCTGTTTATCTATCTTTTATCTCACCTGGCCTTGGTCAGCCCTAAATCTTTCATTAATCATACTAAAGATATCAGGGTATGACATATATATTTCCCTATTTCTAGGTTAGAAATTTTAGGATGTTACACTTGTGTGTTGCTGTGTCCTTGTTATCTGAATGTTATTGTGACATGGTTTAGCTGCTATAAGTGCTATTCATGATGAGTAGATTATGTCTCCATGGCCATGCATCAAGAAGTTAGCTTTGAGCATGCTAATATATCACTAATTAACAAGAGAATAAACAAGTTGCGTGTAGTGCATTAGCATCCATCTAGCATGATTAATATGGTATTGTTTGCTACTAAGATTCCCCCAAATATCACACCTCCCTAACCAACCATTTAGGTCAATCATCAATGGGCAATAATGGCATGAGAAGCAAAAAGAAGAAAGTGGAGAATTGTTCATGAATCATATTATTATTCAATGTGTAATTCTCCTATTATGTAATTTATGTTATGGATGCCTATGATGTCATGTAATTAATTATAATATTTATCACATGAATGAAAGTGTATGAGAATAAATGGGAAAGAGTAAGCCCATGTTATGTATGCTAAAGAAATAAAAAGAATTAAAGAAAAAAGATGTTAAGGGATAAAACGTAGGTCTTAGAGCAGTGAGTTTGTAGCTCTAGTTTGACCTATCAAACAAATGAATTAAGTCACAAGATTTGGCAAACTTATAGTACATATACCAAGCTTTAAAATGAGAGGTAGATCACCTCAATTTGATGTGTGCATAAAGAAATACGAATTTTCAAAATTGAGGCATAGAATTTGGAAGTTCCAAATTTTACGAAATGAATAGTAATATCTATTGATTAAACTGTATGAATTGGGTAAAGATAAGTCCAATTGGATATTTTTCCCTTAAAGAACATCAAAATAGCTTTTCGTAGAATTTTTGAACACCTCAATACAATTTTTATGAAATTAGCTATGAGTTTTTGAAGTTAGACCTGTAATCTGAAAATTAAACAGTAAATAGTAACCCGCGTAATTATTTTGAAATTTTAAATCCACGGGCTTGTGTCATGATTTGCTTGAACCATAACGCTTATGAATGTGTGCTATGAGCAATTAAAGGTAGGGAATTTCAATATTCATTCATCGCCAATAATTCCCTTGGCTCACCATGACGTAACACACTCTTCTCTTATCCTTTGCTAGTCTTACTCAACTTCATTCATCATACCATTGTCTGTCAGGGCTTTCGTTACGAAGTTCAACTTAACTTCCAAATTTAACTTCATTTCTCTTGGTGATAGGATCAGGCTTTTGTCCTTGGCATTATGGGATGACAACCAATTCAATCTAATTACCATATCAATTTCATGAAAGATATACATATCAAATGTACTATCCCAGAGTGTACTAGTGTGGACACATACATGTCATCAGGCAACTTGTTCATAATCAAGCTGAGTCTTTTAACACAGGCATATGAGATAAAAGAATGACTAGCACCCGAATCAAACATTGCAATCATTGGGAAGTTGTTAATAATGATCGTGCCTTGGATCATTTTCGGAGACTTGAGGGATTCTTCCCCTGTGATGGCAAATACTCGTCCTTGGGTGCGCAACCTTGCCTTTTCTATATTCTGTGGGCATTCTCTCAAGAAGTGTCTGGGCTTACTGTAGGTATAATAAACATTTTGTCCAGCCATACACAGCTTGTCACTGTGATTCTTGCCACAGGTTAGGCACAGGTTAGGCATTACTTGCCATTTAGGGGCTTGCCTTCTTTCTTATTCTTATGGTTGTCCCATGGCCTCTTCCTCTTCCTATTACCATTAAAAGAGGTTCCACCCTGATCTCCTTTCTCTAGCTTGGGAGTAGATTTAACCATCAGATGATGATTTAAGCTATTCTCTGTAATTTAGTAGGCTTCAACCACCTAATTGAAGTACTCAAACTGCCTTGGAGCAATCATCTCCCTTAAGGACTACTTCAATCCACTGACCATTTTCTTCACCGTCCACCTCTCATCCTCTCAGTAGTAAAGGTAACTGGAGTAGTGAGAGAGACAGATTAACTTAGCTAGGTACTCATCAAATGGATTGTTATCCTTTTGTTTCAAGGTCAGGAATTCCGCTTCCCTTTCATCCCTTATTAACCTCAGGAAGTACTTCTCATAAAACTACTCTAGGAGTACTTCCCATGTCACTCTTATGTTCCAAGCATCTAGAATAAGTTTAGTATTCTTCCACCACTGGTCGGCATCTTTCCCTAACTTGTAACTTGTAAATATGAAATCATGTCCGTCATCATATAAACCCAATCCTTGATATCTAGATAAAGGTTATCCAGTCCATAAGTCCAATGCTCATCCCTCGAAGGTAATCTAGGTAAATGTTCAAGTCTTGTTGATCCTCATCTTTCTTGATATGATGACCCAAGAACTCTAACTTCTCTTTCAACTACTCATGGCTACGGATCCTATGCTCCGTTAAAGCAGGGTCAGGCATAATAGGGACCGGGGGTTTTGCTGGCTTGGTACTGGGTCTGGGAAAGTCATCTAGACGCATATTTGGGGTAACAGGCTGTCTAATGCATTGAATGTAAAGGCCAAGGTCCAATAGTTCTTGGTACAGGCCAGTTACCAGATTGATCAGGTCACCAGGTCCAGGAAGGTACAGTAACTGTTCTTCAGTAATCCTTAAAAGGTTAGCCCAATGCTCTGGACAATTTTTAGACCCCTTTATTGAGTATCCTGGGCTAGCAATCTCTATAGTCCATCCCATCAGATCCTCCTCTTTGGTGAGGTCGATTATGTTAGTATCCCAATCATTAACTGATGTCTTTGATCTAGCATCCCAATCCATTGTGCTTTCCATCTCAGCTCCTATAAAAACTTGTCAGTTCCTTCTCATCCAGCCTTGTTATCTAACGAATAACTCAAGCAGAGCATTTTATCCTATGCTAGAACCTCCGCTCTGATACCAAAAAAGTCACACCTTACTATTGGATCTGCTTATGGTTTAATTAAAACTATTTTAGACCACATTGGATGGTCTTAGGCTCAATTTTATCACAAAACACTGATTTTTGGATTTTTACTGTTCATGGGGTAAAAATCCTGTTTTCTAGTCCAACTTCAAAAACTCATAACTTAAACTAGAAAAATTAAAATGGAGTAGTTCAAAATTCTATAAAAATATATTTGAATTTTATTTTGAGAAAAAATAATCTTATGAACTAATTCCATTTGAAAAAGTGTCAGGTTTTTGTGAAAGTCACCTTTGTCCTTTTGGTAAAAAACTCTTTTTTCAGATTCTGGACCTTAATTTTAAAAAATCATTAAAAATCATATAGTTAGCCATTTTTAATGTGCTGCCTATATATTTGAAACTCATGATGTGAAATTTAAGCATACCAAATTTCATGACAAAATTCATTTGGGAACTTAATCAAAATGTGGCTCTAATTTGGCATCCTGCTTAGGGATTACAGCACCAACCATACATACTTATACATAACCAAATATAAATGTTTTCTCATGGTTCATCACTATATTTATCCTTGAATTTACAACATCCCTTTTGATGATTCAGTCCCTAAAATATTAGGTTACATATGGGGGACAAGATTTGGATGAAATCCTAGTAGCAAGATCAATCAATCAAAACATCAACATGTATCAATTACAAGCATTCCAACCTTTTGCTATTAATAGGGAACTACTTTACCTCATACATGTAGTACTCTAACATGCAATAGCCAAGACACTTAAAACAAGGAGTATAACTACACAATCATCATTATCATCGTCATTTAGCTCAACCACATAATAGCACATGAAATTGCATAGCAATCAATGCAACACTCAACATTAAGGTTAATTAAATCTTACTACCTTACTCCAATTGTAACATCCTAACTTTTGAGCCTAGAAGTACCAAAAATAGCCTGAATTGGATAGGCTACTAGACCCCTTTTGAGCAGAAGTCCCAAAGATGAGAAAGGAAGTCAACGCAGTTTAACACCTCATTTGGATATGTGTACGATTTATGGTGAATTTTCAAATTTAGAGTCTGAAATCTGAAAACAGTGTTTAATCTTTGGAAGAGTGACGAATTCCGTACAATTCTGGTACTGTTCAGCATAGAATTGGTTCCTAAAACTATTTTTCCTCTAAAGATAACTTAAGGAACTTTCATTAAGACTTGGATGCACTCATTTTTTATTTTTCTAGAATTAATTATGATGAATTTTCAAAGTTGAATAAAAATTCTGGAATTTCTACGTGAACAGTACCCGGGAAGTAAAATTTTCAGATTTGATCTTCTTGAATCTAAGGCCATCTAAAGTGGTCCTAATTGACAAGAAATGGATCTTAAGGATGGGACATGATGAGATTTATGTTAGAAAAGCTAGAAAGAAAACCCTAAAATGAAGAGAAAGGGTTGAGCTTCAAGAGAGCTAGTCTTGAATATTATGTAATCTAGTGGTCCTAATAGATTGTATGATCATTGTGACTATGTTTAGGATCTTTGGAACATCCAAGAGATGTTTAGTGATGTTAATCGAATGCCCACATGGTTGGAAAGTCAAGGGAGTCAAAGGAAAAGTAAGAGGAAAGCTTGAGGTGCAAGGTAGTAAATTTATCTGTTGTCATTGCTTGATGTTGTATGCTTGTGTGTTACTGTGTACATGTTATTTGAATGTTAATGTGACATGTTTTAGCTTCTGTAATTGCTATTCATGATGAGTAGATTATGTCTCCATGGCCATGCATCAAGAATTTAGCTTTGAGCATGCTAATATGTCACTAATTAACAAGAGAATAAACAAGTTGCGTGTAGTGCATTAGCATCTATCTAGCATGATTAATATGGTGTTGTTTGCTACTGAGATTCCTCCAAATCTCACCCCCTCCCTAACTAAAAATTTAGGTCAATCATTAATGGGCAATAATGGCATGAGAAACAAGGAGAAGAAAGTGGAGAATTGTTTGTGTTAATAAATCATATTATTATTCAATGTGTAATTCTCCTATTATGTAATTTATGTTGTGGATGCCAATGATGCCATGTATTTAATTATAATATTTATGGCATGAATGAAAGTGTATGAGCATGAATGGGAAAGAGTAAGCCCATGTTATGTATGCCAAAGAAATAAAAAGAATTAAAATAAAGAGATGTTAAGAGATAAAACGTAGGTCCTGGAGCAGTAAGTTTGTAGCTCCAGTTTGACCTATCAAATAAATGAGTTAAGCTACGAGATTTGGTAGAGTTATAGTACACATCCCAAGCTTTAAAATGAGAGCTAGATCACCTCAATTGGATGTGTACACAAGGAGAAATGAATTTCTAAAATTGAGCCATAGAATCTGAAAGTTCCAGATTTTATGAAATAAACAGTAATATTTATTGATTAAACTGTATGAATTGGGCGAAGATAAGCCTAGTTGGATATTTTTTCCTTAAATATAATTGAAAGTGCTTTCCGTAAAATTTTAGAACACCTCAATATGATTTTTACAGAATTAGTTATGAATTTTTGAAGTTGGACCTGTAATCTGGAAGATAAATAGTAAATAGTAACCCGAGTAATTATATTGAAAATTTAAATCCACGGGCTTATGTCATGATCTGCTTGAACCATAATGCTTACAAATGTGTGCTCTAAGGGGTTAAAGGTAGGGCATTTCACCAATGCTCTTTGATTCTTTGACCTTCTTCCTCTTCTCTACAATTCACAAACCCTAATCATGATATATCACAAAAAGGGTAGTAAGGTTACCAACCATTCCATATAAAATTAACAACATAATTCAAGTAACTCCTAAACCTCTTAAAGCTTCCATATTTGTTCTTAGAATTTTTAGAGTTTATTCCCTTAACCCTAAAAATTCCTTCTTGGCTTATTCCTACATTATTTTTCATGTAGATTCCAAATATCTACTTGGATTTAAGAAAATAAAACTGCCTCTTCTAGTTGAATCATTATGGTTCATTTTCTAAAAATTACAACTTGAGCTTTAATGCTTCCAACCTTTGTTCTTTAGGTTTATCCTACACTATTTTCTATTTTGAACACAATGGAAGCATCAAAACATTGAAAAACTCATCCTAGGGTCTAGTTCTTACTTTGGCTGAAATGAACCTCAAGAGAAACATCAAAGAAAACACTTCAAAAACAACCTACAACCACCTGTAATCACTAGGATCTATCATACTTTAAAGTGTTTTAACAAGTTAGACCAACAAAACTTCTTCCCCTACCATATATACATTTCGACCAGCTCTATCGACAAGGGAAAATCAAATATTCCAACCATACAAAGCAAGGAAACAAGATAAGGAACTATTTGGAATGAAAAACTAACCTTGCATCTCACTCATATGCTTAAAGTTGATGCCTTTCTCCTTGGTTTCTCCTTGAACTCTCTCTTTTCCCTCTTGGTTTGCTCTTGGCCAAAAATAACATCTGATTTAGGGGGAGGAAGAGCTCAATTAATGCACCAAAATATCCCAACCACCGTCATAATTGAAAAGCCAAGTGTCATTACCCCTTTTACTCTTGCTTTCTCTTTCATAATTGACTAAATGCAAACGAAATTAATTACCAAAAGTCAAAATCCTCTCCATTTGAGAAGTGACACTTTACAAACTCAAATCCTCTCTATTAGAGGCTTGACACATGGCTAAATGTGAGTCATTTGAATTGCAAAACTCTAGTCTTGTTTTATCAGTGCACTTTAACTCCGGGTTCAATTCCTTTTCTATAATTACAATATTCTGGCCTCTGTAATTATTTTCTATCAGATCCATAATTTATTCTTCTCATTTTTATCTTCCCAAATTTCCCTCTTTGTCTCAAAATTAATTTCTCAATAATTAACTAAAAAGGAAAACTAATTTCCTTCTCTTTATTGATTTTTCCATTTTTCAAAGGAATTAGAAAAAATCTTGGATACTTGAGGGTCTTATTTTAATTTCATAATCTCTTATAATTCCTTGGGGTATCATAGAAATTTTCTTAGAATTTTATTCTCCTTGAAAATATTTATTTGGAATTTTCTAAATAAAAGCCCTTAAATTAGGCTAAATTACCCTTAAATTCCTTTGTAATTTCTCTAAGGGTAATTTGGTCATAAAATCAATTTTATAATCCTATATAATTCTCAAAGGATATTATCCTTATTTTTTCTTAATTTTCTAAGCCTTGAAAATATTTTTCTCATAATTATTTTTGACCAGTTTTCCTTAATTAGCCAAATTTTCATAATTGGCTTGGAAAATCATAATAATTATTTTTCACCATAAATCATCTATTTCTCCTTGTCTGTTTTGGCCCTTGAATATTTAGAAATATCCTTATTCCTAATTGCCATATTACTAGATATGACAAGCATCTTGAGGTACTTGGTCTTGTGTTTGAGTTGCCTCCTCTTCTGGATCAGTTTATGCTCTTGCCCTTTTTATGAGCTCTTCTTCTTTGGAGCTCCCAATCTTACCAAGCCTCATTGGGAAAAGTGGAGGAGTCTCTACCCCTTGTTTAGAATCATCTTTGTCCATCTTTTCACTTTTGAAGTAAACCTTTTTACCACTTCTTAGAGTTATGGCGTTGAGACCCTTTGGATTAATCACTGTATTAGAAGGAATACTGCCTCCACTTTTAGTTTGTATGTCATTGATCGTATTAGATAGTTACGTTAAATGACTGGTGATATCAGTGTTCTTCAAAGTATGCTCCTCTAGTTTCTTATGAACGTCTGAATTATCCTTTTGCATCCCTTGCAATATGGTAGTTATGGAGACGAATTTGTCATCACTCTCCTTCATTCTCCCCTCTATGTTTGTCATCTGAGTAGCCATGCTCTTCAAGAGCTATGAAGTGTTATCTCCTCTTGGCGGTGGTTGAGAGACCATAGCCTGTTGTGGGGTTGTCACTACTGCTCTTGAAGGATCTTTAAATGTACTTGAAGAGACCCCAGGATTGTGAAACTGATTTAGTTTATTTGTCCCCCACCCCATTTGAAATTTGGATGATTTCTCCAACCGGGGTTGTAAGTGTTTGAGTAGGGGTCTCTCTTCTGATATTGCCCATCTCTTCTGTCACACCCAGTACTATGGTAACTAGGAATAAGGAATATTCCTAAATAATTAAGGGCAAAAAATGATAAGGGGAATTAGAAGAATTTTGGTGAAAAATAATTATTATGATTTTCCAAGCCAATTATGGAAATTTGACTAATTAAGAAAAATTGGACAAATATAATTATGGAAGAATATTTTCAAGCCTTAAAAAATTAGGAAAAAATAAAGATAATATTCTTTGAGAATTATATGAGATTATAAAATTGGTTTTATGACCAAATTACTCTTAGAAAAATTACAAAAGAATTTAAGGGTGATTTAGGCCAATTTAAGGGATTTTATTTGGAAAATTCCAAATAAATATTTTTAAGGAAAATAAAATTCCAAGAAAATTCTTATAATATCCCAAGGAATTATAAGAAATTATGGGATTAAATGGAGACCCTCAAGTATCTAAGATTTTTCCCCATACCTTTAAAAAGTGAAAAAAATCCCTAAAGAGAAGGAAATTGGTTTTCCTTTTTATTTAATTATTGGGAAATTAATTTAGAGACAAAGAGGGTAATTTGGGAAGATAAAAATGAGGAGAATAAATTAGGGATCTAATAGAAAATAATTACAGAGGCCAGAATACTATAATTATAGAAAAGAAGTTAAACCTGGAGTCAAAGTGCACTGATAAAGCAAAACTAGAGTCTTGCAATTCAAATGGCTCACATCTAGCCATGTGTCAAGCCCCTAATAGAGAGGATTTGAACTTTCCAAGTGTCATTCCTCAAATAAAAAAGATTTTGACTATTGGTAATTAATTTCATTTAGATTTAGTTAATTATGAAAGAGGAAGTAAGATTTAAGGTAGTAATGACACTTGGAATTGCATTTATGATGGTGGTTGGAATATTTTGGCTTATTAAACAAGCACTCCTCCCCCTACTTTCAGATGTTATGTTCAGCCAAGAGAAGAGAAAGAGGGAAAAGAGAGAATTTCAAGAGAAACTAGGGAGAAGGGCATCAACTTTGAGTATACAAGTGAGAATCAAGGTTAGTTCTTGGTCCTAAATGGATTCTTGTCTTGTTTTCTTGCTTTGTATGGTTGAAAATTCTATTTCTCCACCTTAATGGGTGCTGGCTGAAATGATTATCATGTGGGGGAAGAAGTTTTGTTAGTCAAACTTGCTAGAACACTTAAAAGCATGATAGTTCCTCGTGGTTATGTGTTGTTTTTAAAGTGTTTTCTTTGTTGTTTCTCTTGAGATTCATTTCAGCCAAGGTAGTAAATTGACCTTAGGATGAGTTTTTCAATGTTTTAATGCTTTCATTGTGCTCAAAATGAAAAATGGTGTAGGATAAACCTAATGAACAAGTGTTGGAAGCATTAAAATCGAAGTTGTAATTTTTGGTTAAAGAATCCCATTGGTTCAGTCAAGAGAAAACTGAAGGAGGAATGTTATTTTCTTAAATCTAAGCATACATTTGAAATCTACATGAAAACATGTAGGAATAAGTCAAGAAGCATTTTTAGGGTTTATGGAAAACAAAGTTCAAAAATGAAAGAACAAAGGTGGAAGCTTTAAGGAGCAAGAGTTATGTTTAAGTTGTGTTCTTGCTTTTACTTGGTTTGGTTAATGATTCTTGCTGCCCTTTTTAGTGGATTTCCATGCTAGGGTTTGACATTTGTGAAGGAAAAGAAGAGAAACAAAGAAAGCTCAAGCCTTTGGAGCAAGGTAGTAAGTTGAACATAACTACTAACATTAACTTGGCATTATTGATTATTGCATGATTAATTGCTATTATGTGGATGAGCTTTCTTGATTGTGATGTGGCTGCTCTTTGCACTTTCTTGCTTTGGTCTTTGCATGATCGAGTTTGCCAAATAATAAGCATACTAGTTCACCAATAGTAGTTAATGTAGTTATGCATAATAATAATGCTTGTTGATGATATAGTTGGTTAATTTGCTATTGGGATTTCAATGAAATCTCATTCCCCGAATGCAATCTAACATCTTAGGGCCTGCAACATCCAAGGACAAGCTATAGATTGAAGGTTAAATTATGGTACTAAACCATAAAAATTTGTGGACTTTTGGGTTATGTAAATATTATGTTGGGTAGTGTTGTAAACCTACTAACACCGCTATCTTTAAGCGATGTTTTGATTAAGTTCCCAAATGATTTTAATCACAAAATTTGGTATGATTGTAAACCACGTTTTGAGCTTTATTTTGATAGCTAACATGCTAAAAATGGCCAACTACACGATTTTTAATGATTTTTCAAATCTAAGGTTCAGAATCTGAAAAAGGGGTTTTTGCCTAATGGACAGAGGTGACTTTCACAAAAACCTGATGCTTTTATCTATGGATTTGGTTCACAAGATTATTTTTCCTTGAAAGAGCATTCAAAGAGATGTTTATAAAATTTTGAACCACTCTATTTTGATTTTTCTAGATTAAGTTATGAATTTTTGATGTTGGGCCAGAAAACTAGATTTTTACCCGATGAAAAATAAAAATCTGAAAATCAGCATTTTTAGGATAAAATTGAGCCCAAGACCATATAATGTGGTTTACAATGGTTTTAATTGAACCCTAAGACGATGCAATAGTAAGGTGTAACATCTTCCTTGGTACATTGCATTGACCTCTTCTACCGACCCAGGGCAATTTGGAGTAGTATGCATCGGAGGGTCACAAACTTCACAACTTGTAGCCATTAAAGCAGGAGACCGTGGCTTGTTAGAGCAGAGGCTTTCAACTGTATTTGCAAGCTTAGACATGTCTTGGGCTAGCTTTACTAAAAGTAGATCTCTTTCAACTTTGCGGTCCCTTGGATCCCTTGAGCTCATATGTTGTCTATTAAAAGTAAAGTCCTTATTAACTCCTATGCAACCCGTGGTTCTATATTTTTCACAGACCTATTTGCAGCAGCATCCAAGACTTGTGCATCATATGTTTGAAGGGAATTGAAAGACGACGTGCAGCGGAAATCAACTTAAAATTTTAAAACTTTCAATCCCTTGCCCGGATCTACCGATCACGTTTAAGTCAGGTAGTAAGAAGTATTACCTTCAGTGTTCGATTTCCTGGTGACTCGATGATTCGGCCGTTCAGGATGCTTTTGCTCGCCTCCTTTGTCGTTCGAAGTCGACAACTCCGGTCGGCTTCCTCTACCGGTATCCACACGAGTAGCCCTCAACCTCGAACGGCGTGCTAGCGTCTATGTCCGTCTAGGGTTTTGAAAAACCGTCCTCTCTCCTCACTTTTGGCCGTCCCTTATCTCCTTAGTGCTTTTTCTCTCTCTCTTAAAACCCTAGCTCCCTAATATCGAATATATAGGATGCTATAGGTATTATGAGTGATATTTTAATTTCGAAATTAATCCCAAATTAATTCTGAAATTAATACAATATCAAATATTGCATAATTAGATAAGAGAACAATTAAATAAATACGGTTTATATTAAATCCGTCTCACAGATTTAATTCACCTATTTATCTAATTCAAAAATAAAGATATGACGGAATTAATTTACATAGATCTAATTTATCCTTATAAATTAAATCTAACAATTAATATCTCTTATATTTATATACAATATATATATATACGAATATATATTCATTGAATCTGGACATATCCTAGATTCAATGAATCTGGACATCATAACTTGTGTTGGGCTATTTTGTGTGCGACCCTGTAGGCCCATATGAAGTTGGCAGTGGGCCATTAACTATAATGACTCACAAGTCGTAAGCGGTCTCTAGCAAGACATCACGACTACCCAAATCATATGAGGATCGTTGAACGATGTAACTTTTCATACAACCATATCACGTCCCTTTTGTCACACGACATTTTGGTCATGGATGAGGCATGGAGAACGTCATCCTCCTATTCATGACCGTTACTTTCTCGATCCCTGAGTAGTCTGAGTATAGAAATGGAACTACCTTTCCATTATAGTATGGCCATACATTTCTCAGACTCACTCATCGAGGGGCCCAGTAATGTCTCTCTACGAATGTGAGGGACAAATTCCATCTTGACCATTCACATTCCTCCACATGAAAAACCACTAAGCCTGAACATAGTCTTTATGATCACTCGGTCAAAAGTGACTTTTGACTAGGTCAAAGCTAAGCGTTTCTCATGTAGGAATCCATGATGATCTTAGGTCAAAGGGCACAGTGACATGGTTTGTATATGAGAGAAGCTTATGACTTAACCCATGCAGCTCTCTCATAGCGGGTCGGTCCAACACCTTGTACTCTTACATGTGCCTATGACTTTAATTTATATCTCTATATATCTTTAAAGTCATACTGGTCTTATTTCATCTCTGCTCCCACATAGATGACCGACCAGGGACATTTAGGATAAACCATGAGTTATCCAAGGATAGTCATCACAGTAAACATGCAAATAATATGATAACGTAATTAATAAATTCATAAATTAACAATGTTCAAAACATAATGATTGGCCCCTAGGGCACAATTTCCAACAATGTTGACAACCTATTATAGAAATATTACACCAAGTGCTCCTCAAGAATCTAATGGTTAGGGCACCGAGTAAGCATCTCTTGAAATCTACTCTAAAATTCAAAGAATGCCTCAAATGGCTATTGCTTAGCTGCCAAAATTTCTTTGTGAGTGGCTGAAATCTTTATGGAGGGGAATTACTTATCCAAGAATGCTTTCATCAAACTGGTCCATGACTCATAAGCATTGTCTAGGTAGAGCGGCAGGTTCATAGACCATTATTTAGTTTTGCCATCCAAAGATAAGTGAAAAACCTTCCACATAACATTATCAATACTTGCTTCTACTAGCTTCATGGACAAGCACTGCATATAAAGAGTCTGAAGGTGCAAGTATGGGTTTTCTCCTACAAGACCATGGAACTTAGGCAATGAGTGGATCAATTAACCTTTAATTTCAAAATTTACATTAAAAGTAAGAAAAGCACCAAGCATAGGTTCAAAGTTCCCATCAGATTGAGTTAGTTCCTTAATGGTTCTACCCCTAGATTGTTCATTAATCCTATTGTGGCCATTATTTTCTCCTTACCCCTCATTACCACCATTATTAGGTCTATTATGGTTACCATTCCCATTCCCACTGTTTGGACTATGAGGAGGTACTTCAGCCATGATTTCTTCTTCTACTTCCTTACTCTTACTAGATGAATGGGATAAGTCTCGTTAGATAAGTGGGCTACGAGCTCCTGTATGTCTACCTCTCCTACCCCTACATACTTTAGGCATGCACAATTACTCAAAAATTCAAGCACAAAAAGAGTTCAAGAAAGAGGTAGTTTCAAAACCATGTATTTATCAAGTATGTAGTTCAAAATTAAGGCAAACTCAATGATTTCAAATAGTGCTCAGTGAGATTGAGGTGTATGAAGTGCTATACACTCTCAAAGTATATGCAGAAAGCAAAGTCATGCAAAAAGTGTAAGTATGGACACTCAGGAAAATTTTTAGTGAAAAATTAGATCAGGTCACAACTTGGGTGATCCAGGTCGAGACTTGAGTTTACAGAAAGCAACCTTAAAAGGAAAAGGAAATGAGATTGCTAGTTGGAAAAGTTCAGGTCACAACTTGAGAAGACCGAGAGCAACACTGGAAAACAGAAGGCTGAGGTCACGACAAGCCATAAGTCAGGTCGCGACTTAAGCACTGAGGTCGCGACTTCAAAGTTATGAGGTTGCGACTCAAAGTCACAGAGAGCTACTTTCACAAAACCTTTGAAAAATTCACTAAGTATTTCAATCAGATGCTGAACAAACTATGCACAGAGTTCAAAACTTCAAGCAATTGGCTAAAACACTCTAGATCCAGCTAGAATAAAATGCAAAATACTATGCAAAAATACAAATGCAAATGTGAATGTATGAAAAAACAAGATATTTGGTTCTATTTCTCAAAAATTTTGATGCTATGAAATGCAAGATCTAAGTTCAAAGCCTAAAACTCAATGAAAATCGACCCAAATCACAATGGTAAGGAAAACCAATTACTAGGGAATCAATTCAATGGCTCCCTGATAACGGCGCCATTGATCGAAGTCAGATTTTCACTTTCCAAATCGTCAAGAAAGTGAATTGCAGTATAAAAATACAGTATAGGATGCAACCAGTCATTATTCTTATGGAGCTTGTTATTGGAAATCCTAGTCTAGATTGGTTATCAAAAGCATTGTAAATTTGGGTAAACAAAAGGGGGTTTCAATTGTTTAAGGTGGTGCAATAAATGAAAAGTGTAGCGAATTAACTATTTTTGGTGTTTTGAATGAATGAAGAAATGTTTTGGATTAAAAGGAGATTATGGTTAAACAGTCTCTTGATGATGAAAACTTAGCTATTGCTGCTCTTTAAAATGATTGGGAGTCCTAGGAAACCTCTAAGTCAGAAGAAAACCCCAAGTAATCACTTGGGTTTAGTGTCTTAATTAATAAAAACTCACTTGAACCAAAGTTAATTGGCACTCTAAAAACACTGTTGAAAACCACTTAGAATGTAAATGGTAAGATGATGCAAATGCCTTCAGAATGTCAATCGACAAACATAGAATATCAAGCATACAGATTAATCAACAATGATCACTGAAAATCAAACTGAACATAAGGATTCAAACTAAAATATTATATAGATTAATCAACATTAACATCATTCGATTCAAATACAATAGAATAGTCTAAACACAAGATTTACAATCATAAACCAAGTCTAATACAAGTGCAGGAAGTTCCTAAATTTAGAAATATTCAACACAACATTAAGCACAGGTTTAGACTATAGAAAAACTCCCTGACTAAGTCTTTGAGCTCAAGCTTTGTCTTCCATTATCAAGAGGCTAAGCGTTTAGCCTCTCATGCCTTTAAACCAATCGTAATCGCTCTAAGAATGAACAGTCATGATTAAAGCTAAAATTGAGGTTAGAAAAATGGAGAAGAAGGTGGTTGGAGTGGTTTGATAGGTTCAGAAATGCAAAAAATGATGAAGAGATGAAGAAAAATGGAAGTTTTGGGTATAGGATCAATAGAGACCTGAGAGGAGATGATTCTGGCTTAACCTATTACAAATTTGCAAAATGGGAGAGTGTTTGTTCATGGTGGCTGCCCCCCTTAGGTGCAAAAGCTCAGAAACCTATTCCAAAATGCACATCTTCACTTCACGCACTCATGTCATGATCTCAGGAGTTTCAGGTCGTGACTTAGAAGGCTCAGGTCGTGACCTCATAAGTTTCATGTCGTGACCTGGGAAGACAGAGAGCTTTCATCTTGACTCAGGTCCAAACTGTCACACCTTACTTATATAGTATCTTAGCAGTCATTTAGAACCATTCCAAACCACTTTGGATGGTCTTAAACTTAAAAATTTCAATTTGGACGTTAATTTTCGGGAAATTACTGTTCACTGTCCAGTTTTCAGATTACAGGTCCAACTTTGAAAAATCATAACTAATTCTAGAAAAATCGTATGGAGGTATTCCAAAATTCTACGAAAAGCTCTTTCAATGCTCTTTAAGGGAAAAATACTCAACTGAACTCATCCTCACTGAAAATGTACAGTTTATTGGATTAAAATTACTATTCATTTGGTAAAATCTGGACTTTCCAGATTCTGCGCCTTAACTTCGAAAATTCATATCTCATTGTATACACATCCAAATGATGTGATTTACCACTCATTTTAAAGCTTGGGATGTGCACTATAAGTGTACCAAATTCCCTAGCTTAACTCATTCATATGATAGGTCGAACTGAAGCTTGAAATTAACTGCTTTAGGACCTACGTTTTATCCCTTAATATCTCTTTACTTTAATTCTTTTTATTTCTTTGGCATACCTAACATGGGCTTACTTTTTCCCATTCATGCTCATATACTTTCATTCATGCCATAAACATCCTAAGCACATACATTGAATTGATGGCATTCATAACATAACTTACAACATAGGAGAATTATACATTGAATAATAACATCAATCATTAGCATTAATAATTCTCCACTTCTTCTCCTTGCTTCTCATGCCCTTAGTGCCCATCATTGATTTGACCTAAATGGTTGGTTAGGGAGGGGGTGAGATTGGGGGAATCTCAGTAGCAAACATTACCACATACATGCACAAGATGGATGCTAGTGTATGGTATGTAGTTTTTCATAAACTTAAGTTAACTAGTGACATGCCATCATGCTTTATGCTTGGTATAAAAATGCATGGCCATGGGAACATATTAAAAACAGCATTTCCAGCAACAATCATCATGTCACAACATCATTCAAACAACAAATACAAACCAACACATAAGCATACCATGTCAAGCACATAAAGAGTAAGTTCACTACCTTGCACCTCAAGCTTTCCTCTTACTTTTCCTTTGACTCCCTTGACTTTCCAACCATGTGGGCATTCGATCAACATCACTAAACATCCTCTTGGATGTTTCAAAGGTCCTAAACATAACCATAATGATGACACAATCCATTAGGACCATTAGATTACATAAAGTTCAAGACTAGCTTTCTTGAACCTCAACCCCTTTCTCTTAGTCTTAGGGTTTTCTTTCTAACTTTTCTAATATAAATCTTATCATTTTACATCCTTATGATCTATTTCCTATCAATTAGGACCACTTTAGATGGCTTTAGATTCAAGAATACCAAATCTGGAAATTTTGGTTCGCGGTACTGTTCACGCAGAATCTCCAGAATTTTTGATCAACTTTCAAAATTCATAATTAAATCTAGAAAAATCCAAATTGAGTGCTTCAAAGTCTCACTGAAAGATAATTAAGTTAAATTTAAAGGAAAAATGTTTTCAGGAACTAATTCTACGCCAAACAGTACCAGAAGTGTACGGAACTCGACACCCTTCCAAAAGCTTAACACTGTTTCCAGATTTCAACCCTAACTTTGAAAAATCACCATAAATCGTACACATATCCAAATGAAGTGTTCTACCCATGGATTTAAAGCTCATAGAGTGTACTTTAAGCATGCCAAATTTCAGAACCAGATATGAACAGTAACTAATTCGAAAAAGCCATCAAATCAGCACGTAATTCTTCCAATTTTCACATAGATCCACTTGGATCTACCATACTTTGAGGTGTTCTAGCAAGATCTAACAACCAAACTCCCTTCCCCACTCATCAACCATTTCGACCAGCCATCAAAAGGGAGAGAAGACATATTTTCAACTATAAAAGAGAAAGAAACCAAGGCAAGAACACATCTAGAGCCAAGAACTCACCTTGAACCTTGATTGTATGACCAAAGTTGATGCCTTTCTCTTGGTTTTCCCTCAAAACTCTCTCTTTTTCCCTCTCTTCATGCCTTGCACGAAATTCCCATCTGATTTAGGGGAGAGATGAGCTCATTAATGTGTTCAAAATATCCCACCAACCATCATTAATGTTATGCCAAGTGTCATTAGCCTACTTAATCTTAATCCTCTCTCTTAATTAACTTAAATCATAATGTAATTAAATTCCAAAGTCAAGATCCTCTCCATTGGTAGCTTGACACTTGGAAAGCTTTAATTACCATCCATTAAAGGCTTGACAAGTGGCGACTTGTGGCCCAAGTAAAGTGCAAGACTCTGATTAATACTTTATCGGTGCACTTTTACTCCGGGTTTAACTTCTTTTCTCTAATTACAGTGCTCTGGCCTCTGTAATTATTTTCTGTCAGATCCATAAATTCTCTTTAATTTTAGAGGGTATCTATGAATTTTCTTAGGCCATAACACTTCCTTTAAGCCTTGCATAAAATGCATTTACTAAAATACCCTTTTATCGGCAAAACCGGCTCTTTAATTTCTTAAAGCCACTCTACTGGCCTTTTGGTTGCGGGACTAATTTTATAAATTAGTACAACCTTTCAACCCTTTAACCTCATTTTTGTATACACTTTTGAGGTCTCTTGCTATTTCAAATAATTACCTCAAACGGTATACTTTTTACCGGTCATAACCTCATAAATTCCATTTAAGCTGCCTCAGGGGTATTTTCATCTTTTCTCTTCATTGAAGAGTCTTAGAATATTATTTCCCATTTTTTGGGATTTTCTTGGAATTTTCTGTACACTCTTCCATTTTTGCCCTTGCTGGTCATAACTTTTTGAATTTACGGTTTTACCCCTGCTTAAGCCTAACCTCATAGAACCATCTCTTTGAGGTTTCTAACTTACCCATTGGCCTGTATCTAGTCTCTTTTCTCTTTTTGGGCCTTCGAGACTTTACTGGAGCCTCTAACCTTAATTATACTCGCCCCTGAAAACTTTTACTTTGCAGTTTAGTCCCTGAAACTGCTTTAACTTCCTTTCTCATCTTTGGGACTTTTGCTCGCAGGGGTCTGATAGCCTATCTAATTCAGGCTATTTTTGATGCTTCTAGGCCCAAAAGTCTAGATGTTACACAAACCATGTAGTTTCATTGAAAGGGTATCCAGGTCACGACTTGGGGAGGCAGAACACTCTAAACTCTTGTGTTTTGGTCCCTGTAACATTTTGGCTCCATCTATGCTTTGTCTTGGTTTTTGGGACCTTCTCCAATTGCTCGAAAACCACAACAAAGAGCTCTATAAAGACGACTGATTACAGATTAAGGCAATAAAAATTGAGGAGAGAAAAATGATCCTTTTCACCCCTTAAACAGCAAAATGCAATACATTACTCAATGTAATCAAATGGATATAAATGCATGCATAATGAGGGTAAAAGATTGCAAAACATTAAAAAAAACTTGAGAAAACCATATAACGACTGGGTTCTATCACTCCCCCACACTTGAACCTTTGGTCTCTTGGACAAAGACCTAAATCATTCTAAAGAAAGTACAACTACAATTAAGGAAACTAGCATGTTGAAAAGTGATTTCAAGGGCTAATCAATCAACATCTTTTAGAATACAAAAACGATAACATGACCAATGCCAAGTAATTAGATACAAGGTGCAATTGACTCTAAATACGTGAATAACAGAGATTTGCTCACAGGGTATGAGTGTTTGATTCGCTCATCTCTCCTCATTGGGGTCCTTTTCTCTCAAACATCCAAGCAGCAAACATTCTACCATAAGCTTGTGATGACACTAAAATCTCCACTACTGTTCAACATTCATGTAAAGAATCAAGAGGACTTTTAAAGGTTATAGTGATGGAAAGGCTAAATGGAACAAAAAATGGTGAACTTGAGTGTTAAGAATTAAAGAAATGTGAGTTAAATATCATTTATTTTTAGACAAGGGAGTTCAGATCCCAACCTTCTACCACCAAGAAATACTTTATTCAACTTTATTTTGTTGCTATAGCTGATGTATATATAAGAAGTATTTCTTTACTTTTCTGCTCTCTTTGTTTTCCTTTCTTTTCTTTTCTTTTCTTTCTTATTCTTCTTCTTTCTTTCTTTCTTTTTTTTTAAACTGAAACATAAGTAAAATTCCCAATTAAGACCCACGAAGATCAGGAAATCGTAATTGTCGAGATGGAATCAACTCAATTAACATCGTTGTTCAAAACACTCAAAATGGTAGACAAAATGAAGGAAGTACAAGCTAAAAAATGGTTAAGCAACAGATAGATGGTTGTGGGTTGTGTTTGGGTAGAAAGGCATAGAAAAGAATGCCTCTATCATATTCAAAATCATAAATGCACACGTGATTTGGACTAAGAGCTAAGACAAGTTCTAGGAAATGTAAACCACATAAATAATTACTCAATATAAGAATTAAGACTCAAGAATATCCTTCCAGCAAGGGTTTCACATCTGAATTGCTCATACAAGAAGTTTCAATCAATATGCATTAGTCACAAGGTATTAAGACACTTATCACAAAAGCAACCCATGAGATGAGGATTAAAAAGATCAAAATAATCACTTAAGAACCCTTAAATCTCAAAAGTGACTATAGAGACTTTAGAAAAAACATTTTCAAAATTAGTGCTCTTAAAAGTCCAAGGATGGCATGGTTTCCAGGAAAAACTTTTTGACGTAATGAGGGTATATTAAAAAGGCAATGGTTTGCTTAAAAAAGATGTAAAGGTAGCTTAAAAAGGTTCCTCTTACACAGCATTGCAAAAAGCAAAGAGAAGGATAGCGATGCACAGCAAAAGAGGTCAAGTCGTGACCTGAAAACAGTGAGGTCATGACTTGGGTACACAGAAGCACCAAGTCAGGAAAGGGGGGTTGAAGTCGCGACTTGAAATCATCGAGGTCATGACCTGAAATCACAAAGAGCCCTCCTTTACGAAAGTTACTCCTCAAGTCACGACCTGAAGTAGTGAGGTTGTGACCTGAGGTCACAGAAACTACCAACGAAAATTTTTCAAAGCTTGGCCAACATTTAACAAGTAAAAACCTTTCAGCAAGCATCAAAACAAACATAAATGATCAAATTCACAGCAATTCACCATCCATAATCAATTCAAAGCCAAATAATGATGATAAAAGATTGGACTCTAAAAATCTGAAACAACACTGAAATGATATAATAAAGCGAAATGAACTTCTCCCCCACATTTAGACTTGACATTATCCCCATTGTCAAAGGAAAAGGGAAAAGAATAGTAGCAACCACAAAAGAACAC
Organism: Neltuma alba; assembly: GCF_004799145.2. Lineage (NCBI taxonomy): Eukaryota > Viridiplantae > Streptophyta > Magnoliopsida > Fabales > Fabaceae > Neltuma > Neltuma alba. The sequence goes on along the minus strand of NW_021636936.1, from coordinate 9,175 downwards.
AATAAACCAACTAGTCATTGTAGAAAAGTTTAAATAGAATAAAGTTAAGCCTTCAGTTACAAAAACAAAGGAATAACAGAAACCAAAGAAAAAATAAAAAGAAAGTAAAGACTATTCTTAGTCTTCTGCTTCTTTTCTCTCCTTTTCACCAGTATCTCCTCCTGCCTGAACATCTCCTTATCCCATCTCAGCATCAATAGTAGCAGTAGCAGTACTAGAAGATTGCCCCGGACCCTTACTAAAGTAATTGGTGGCAGGAATGGTGTTCTCCCAGAAAGCCTGTTCATACTCTTGAGGTAAGTTGACCTTGAGAACCCTGGTCATCTCCAACATCAGAGGGTCTATAAACCTTTGTCTTTTGAACTCATGTGACATAGAAATAGCTTTGTAAGCATTAAACTCCTCGCTCAGATTTGTCACTTATTGACTGAGTTCAGTAATTTGCTCACTTAAGGAGGCGAGGTTGAAACTAGAGCCACCCTCAGCTACCTCCTCCTCTGGACCTTCCTCCACTACCTTTTTTCCTCTCTTCCTCTCTCTGTTGGATTTGGAGGCAACATAAACCTAATTGTGACAGGGTCCAAGAGAGAGTCAGACTTGCATGTTGGTATCCCTTTTTCCAAACACAGATCGGTAATCAAGTGTGGAAATACCATAAGGGTTTGGATATTATTGACACAATGATCAATCTGGTCCAGGGCAATAATAGGAATGTTAACAGGCTATATAGTCATCAGGAGGTGCAAAAGCAGCACGCCCTCTTCAAAGACATTAGATATATGGGCTGAGGGCATTATGTTATAGGTCATGAAGTTTAGCCAAATCCTGGCTTCATCATTTATGTGCTTGTACTCAAAAAATTTCCATCCACTTTCCTTTATAGTCCACCTGGCTCCCCCTATGGAAACTTCAGTAAGTCTGATCTTCCATCATTGGTACTCACAGACAAGGACATCAGGCAACTTGTAGAACTTCTCAATAGCCTCCCGGGTTAGATAACATTCACCACCTCTGAAAGTGATCCCCCTATGCCCGTCCATGGCAAAGCAAGTGTAGAACTCTCTCACCAATGTTAGATTAGCCTTGTTCCTCTTCTTTATAAGTTCCTCAAAGGCCCCTCTGTTTAGCAAGCTCGTAAAAGTGGTACTACTACGTTTCTGGAAAATACCACTCTTGAACTATCCCTCTATTGGTAAACAATTCCACGGCTTTCTTCCTTGAAAGTTTGGTCTCCTCACAAGGACAAAGCTTCTTCGAGCCTGAAGACTTGGGATTCTTGGTGCTAGGCATCTGAGTGCAAAGCAAACAACCAATAAACAACCAAAGTAAACACACAAAACAAACAACCCTAGAAAAGAAACTAAAAACTACACTAAGCCTAGAAACCAAGCACTCCCCCACACTAGGCCTATAGTTACCCCTCACTTAAGCAAAACTGTTAAAGATTTTAAATTGGGACACTTGCATTTTAAAACCATTAGGGAAATCATGAGAAAACCCAAGTATTCATAATTTTCAATTGCCCAAAATCTATTTCTTGCAAATCCTTAATATGTAAAGTCAAAATCCATTGAGAAATTGCAGTTTGGAAACAACAGAGGTGAATCAGAGGTTTAAAACCTCCCCTGTGAGCTCAGGTTGCAACCTAATAATAGTAAGGTCGCGACTTGAACAGACAAAGGGAAAAGTTTTGAATTCAGAAAGGTTCGAGGTCATGAAATGAAAACTGTGAGGTTGCAACCTGAACCTAGAAAGTTCTGAAAACGCTGCACGAACCAATTTGGTCAAAAACCAAACCTTTTCCAGAAAATGTAATACCAAGCAGTTTCAAAACTAGTAAAACACTATTTTTAATGTCCAGCCATACTCTACTCAATCAAAATCATAGCCTTAACAAAAGCAACACTACCTACCAAAAAAAAACACAGAAAACTAAACCATGAAGAACAGAAAAACTGAAGGATGGAAGAACTGAACGCAAGGGTGGAGAGGAGGCTTGTTCACGAACTGTAGGAGATGGATTTCAAAGTGGAGCTACTCAAAAATGATAGAAACTGAAGAATAAAAAAATCTAAATGGTTGTGGAGGAAACAAACCATTAAAAAAGGCTGAGCAGTCATAACTTTAGAGGGAATTTGAAAAGATGCAACTGTTGAAGAATCTAAGATTAGAGAGTCATGACTTCAAAAGAGGAACAGTCATGGGGAATAGAGAGATGAACGTGAGAAGGGATGAAAAACTGAAAGGAGGGTTAAGTGTGGTTTTACAATGGAAGGCTTCAGGTTTTAAGCCTTGGAATGAATATATCTTGAATTTAGGGTATGTTCAAGGGCAAAATGGTAATTAGAGTGGAAATAAGTAAGGGTAAAGAGGTGAACTTGAAGAAAAAATTCTGACTTTTCATGTCAAGTCGCAACCTTAGGTATACGAGGTTGCGACTTTAACACAGAGAGGGGGATCTAGGGTTTTAAAAAGGCTCCAAGTCGTGACCTGAAAACATTAAGGTCGCGACCTCAACTCACAGGGAGCTTTTACCCAATGTCTTCCCCAAGTCGTGACCTTAGATAGTGAGGTCATGACTTCAACGCACAGAGAGCTCCCATACCCAGACAAACCCTTAGGTCGCGACCTGGAAACAGTGAAGTCGTGACCTGAGTACACAGAGAGGGCTCTAACACTCAAGACCTTTAAAAACGTCAAACCTAATTGCTAAAAGAGAGCCTAAATTGTCGTTCGCTTAGAGGTTCTCGCTCAAAAATTTATCCAAGCTATGCAGTAGTGCAAACTCGGGTCGTTCTCTTTTGGGAGCCTAAATTAGATGTCTAAGTTAGATTAATGCTATGCAGAATAATGAAAAAGGGGGTTTTGGTGTTTTTAGCCATTAATGAAATACCAAAACTAAATGCAATTAATTCAAATCTAAGTTACTATGTTTTTTTTTGGATTTTTCTAAGATAGAAGTAATGAAGTGAAGTTAATGATATGTAATCTCTTGAATACAGTTTTGAAGCAATCATAGTTCAAAATAATTTTGGGAGTAGAAATCACCAAGTTTTCTAAATGGAAACCTTAAAGAACTCTTTAAGTCTAGGATCTTAATCAATGGCACCCATCTCATAAGATCCTATTAAGCTCACTTGGCGTGTGTATTAAGATTAATTAATGCACTTGGTTAAATGCAAGCCTAGATCAACTCAACAATCACACATTACCATGCAAGAAGGAGAGTATCAAAAGAGTTGCATAGAGACATACATGTAACCACATGTATTGAAGCTCAAATTCATCATTAACTAATCCAATACACAAAATGATCATCCAGAATTGATTACAACCATAATCAAAATAGTTCAACTCAAATTTACAAATCCTAGACCTAGAAATTCATAAATAAAGAACTAGAACTCATAGATGAAGCTAACTCCCCTTTGAAGCTCTTGGAACTCATGCTCCTTCCACCATATTCAAGAGTTGAGAAGCTTAGCTAGTCATAACCTTGAACCAACTCCAACTAGGTATTGTTCTTCAGCCATGGCAGCAGCAGATGGAAGAAATGGAAATGGGATTAGGGTTTTTGAGGTGGAAATGAGAGAAGAGGATGAAAGAGACGTAGGTGGTGGCTGAATAATGGTCATCTGCTCTCATCATACCCAAAATAGGGTTTCTAACCCGAAACTTACGTGCATGGGTTGGTTTCTGGGCATGGGTAGGTCAAAATTTCCCGAAATGGTCGGGTCTGAGATTTGCTGCTTCGAGAGGTTCGCCGTGGCGAAACATGGCAGAGACCCCTTTCTTCACGGATGAGTTTTCGCCGTGCCGAAATAAGATGTTGGCCGCGGCGAACTTTGGTTGAGGATCCTTTCCTGCTTCTTTTGCCTTGAGTTCTTCAATTCTGGCCCCAAATCTTTAGTGTCCTACAATAAAAAAAGTAACAAATTGAAGTATCAATTGTCCTAGAAGTCAATTGAATCCAATTAACAACCAATTATGACAATTTAATCCTCAAAATGACACTAACTTAAAGTAAGAACTATAAATTTAAATTAAGCACAATTTTCATTAAAAAGGACCAGAAAGTATAACAAAATCATGGATAATGATATGAAAAGAAACTAAAATCTTGAGCTCAATCAAATTCCCCCACACTTAGACCTTTGTACTCCTGAACAAAGCTCAAGGATAATTTAAAGTGACACTAGCACAAAGAGAAACACTACCATGCTTAAAGATGAAAGTAGAATATTAGTAAGAAATTCTCACAGAGTTGACATCAGTAAACAAGGATATGCTAAGAAAATGAGCACAATGGAAAATTAACTTAAAAGATTGATTAAGAAAGATCCATCTCACGGATAAGTGTTTCACTCTTAACTCACTTGTCTTTAGGGTTATTTCACTCCAAGTCTACTCAATCCAATTTCTACCATAGGCTTGTAATAACTCTACCTCTCCACCATGGGAAACAACTTTGCAAATCAAGAGGACTTTTAGGGGTCAAAATTTGGAATGGGGGTCAGTCGGAATGAATGAAATGAGAATAAAAATGAAAATGAGTACGAACAAACAAATTATTAAGACAGAATTAGTCTAAATAAAAACTGGGAGAGAAGCTACTTATTTTACTTTATCCTTTTTTTTTTTTGCATATATCTCTTTTTCTTTTCTACCCCTTTTTGTATTTTTTTTTGTATGAGCAACTTCTCTCTTCTTTTTATTTATTATTATTATATTATTTTTTTATATTGCATGCATGTACTCAAGTTGAAGGCTCAAAAGGGTTTGCAATGGTAAAATGATTGGGTTTGTGTTTGGAAATGCGGGTATGAAATCGAATGCCTCTATCATTTTTACAAAAATTGATTCGCTAAGCTTCGATTAAGAATGAAAACAAGTTCTAGAGAAATATGAAATAAGCAGATTCACTCAATTCAATAACTTAAGGTCCAAAAATCCTTCCAACAAGGCTCAAATCTCAATTAGTCAATCTCAAAAGTTAACAACCACATAGTCATAATTTCAAAGCACATCATCAATTACTATCTATCAAAAACATGAGAATAACTACTCTAAGTTCAACCCTCATTTAAAAGCATGAAAATTTTTCTAAAAGCACAAGTAAACTCTGAACTTTCTATCCATTTTAAAAAAATTGTAGGAGCATAAAGATTCTAAGCCGGGAAAATTTCTGAAGACTAGTTGAGATTGCAAAGAATTTATTATAAATTTTTCTTTTTAAGGGTTTCGCCGCGGCTAAAGAAGGGGGTCGCCGCGGCAAAGTATGGCCGAATGGCTTATTATTCGTGAAAGATGAGGCTTCGCCGCGGCGAAATAAGAAGTTGGCCGCGGCGAAACATGGCAGAAAGCGAAAATCCCTGTGCAATTTCAACTCTTCAGCAACTAAACTCAAAATATTCACAAATAAACCAATCTATCAGTTCAAAAACACCTCAAAATCATCTAAATGCATGGATGCACGAGAAGCATTTGCTAAAATCCACAATATAGACCTCCCCCACACTTAAACACAACATTGTCCTCAATTTGTGAACAATGGGAAGTAGGGACAGCAAATATGAGCAAGGAGGCGCAGAGGTGAAAATAGAACAAAGATTAAAGCAAACTAATTAGAAATCATCCAAGTGAACAAGTGTAAAAACCAATGAGGCACAATAAAGGGTAAGAAACAATCCAGCCTCAAAACAACACATGAAACAAAAGAACAAATGAAAACAACAAAAAACCATAAAAACAGAAAACTAAGACTGATGCTCAGGGGCAGCTGCTCCAGATCCTGACGGTCCTGCACCCGATGTGCCTGCTCCGTCCAGACCCATATGGTGCTGTGGCTCCTCCTCCTCAGCCGGTAAAGCGAAGTTCAAACGATCCGCAAGCAAAGCATCAAAACGGCGGCGGTAGCGACGTTCTCGCTCATATAGGGCATCACGGTCCTTTTGCCGCTTTATCTCCCGAAGGAGAGTAACGCGTATCTGGTGAACTTCCTCAGACAGCTCGTCGATGTCATCGGCAAGCGTGTCTAAGGTGACGGGCTGGGGAGGTTCAGGAACATCTTGGCCTTCCTCGGCTGGATCAGTGGCTGCCTGGCCTGCACTAACATCGTAAACGGGGTGGACAGGTGGGGGGTGGGGTGCAATGGTGGGTTGTTTAAGACGCTCAAACTGGAATAGAGGTGCAGGTTCAAAGTAGCTGTCATCATTGAATGAAGGAACTCCGCTCTTGCGGGAAAGGTCAGAGACAAGATGGGGAAAGATGATGCTATTGGTGACTTTTTTGGTATTGACGGAATCGTAGAGGGCGGATTGTATGATTTCAGCTACATCGAAAGATTTTCCGGTCATGAGGAGAAAAACAATAAGAGCTTGGCGTTTGGGGAGGTTCTAGAGGTGGGGGTGGGTAGGATGTTATTGCAGACTAGGTGTAGCCACGGCTTTGCCTCAGGCCGAAAATCAGAACGTTTTAAGTACAGTTCAGCAGTGCGGGGACGATGCCAAGTGGCACCATCCCGGCATAGGGTCTGGACAATCTCATCATAGGGATAATTATCGCGATAATGAGAGTACTGAGAATTACGGACTACAGGAAGCCGGTAGTGGTCTCTTATGTTATAAATAGTGAAAGTGTAGTTCACATGCTTGCCCCGGAAGGGAATGGATAGCATGCCATGAAGGCGGGCGTAGGTGTAGAAATGGCGGACAAAGACATCATTACCATTAGCTCGTGGGCGAGCCAATTCAAGCATTTGGGATTCCTAGAGTCTTTGGACAAAGGGATGGTCGGATGGTTCAAGGGGAAAGGATCTCTCCCTAAGGAGGGGGCGCTTGTCCACTACCTTATAGATGTCATCATAGGTTATGGGTCCCTCAGAGTCAGACTCAGGCTCAGACACGGGTAAAGGTTCAGGGTTTTTGGTGCGAGGCATTTTCCTGAAGCAATAAACAGTAAGAACACTAAACACAACAAAAACACCTACAACCTAAACAACCCAGAAAATACTAAAATTACAACCTAAAAAGTAGTAAATGGTTAGTTAATGATTCATAGGTTTTCAGAGGACTAAAAATTTTCAAAATTAAGCAAAGAGATTAATTAAAAACACAATGCACTATGAATCATTAGATAACCTATAGGCCACGTAACTACAAATTAACCACAAACTAACCCACCCTAATAGCACAAAACCAGAACAAATAAACTAATAAACCACTAAACTATACTAAACTAAAGGAAAGAACAAGGGAAAAGAAAGAACATACCAAGAGGGGGAGAAGGTGCGCACGGCTGAAGCAAGGGAACACACGAAGACGCTGAAAAAGAAAGAAAGGAGAAGCGGGTGGCGGCGCTAAAATAGAGGCACACACACACGCGGGGCGGCTGGAGAATGAGGGAGGGCGCCGACTGGAAGGGAAGAAGGAGAAATTGAAGAAGAAAAGCAGGGGGAAGGAAGAGGAAAGGGAGGGGCCGACGGTTTAAGAGAGGGGGGAAGAGGCGACGGTTTTGAAGATTAGAGGGGGATGAATGGGGTTTAATGGGGTGGGGGTGTGAAAGGACCAAAAGGGGTTCAGGAGAAGGGGAGTGGGTGACTCAGATAGGGGGCAAAATGGAAAAAACACGCGGAAAATCAGCAAAAGACGAAACGCTTCACCGCAGAAACGGCAAGTTCGCCGCGGCGAACTATGCCCGAGAAGAAACGCAACGGAAGAAAAACGTTTCGTCGTGGCGAAATATAAGTTCGCCGCGGCGAAACATCACCAAAAGGAACAAACAAGAAAACGAACCACTTCGCCGCGGCGAAACATCACAGAAAGCACAGAACGAAACATAAAACACTTAAACTCAGATAAACACAACAACCAACAATAGACAAGGCTGGATATTTCAAAAACTTTAAAATGCCTCAAAAGAGATCAAGAGGTGTTTAACAAATCCATGAATAGACAGTATACCACAGATAAAATTCCTCAATCAAATTGAATCATATAATTCATTTAAAACACCAATTCATCAGGCATGAAACAAGATAGGATAGAAATCAAAACTTCCAGGGGAGTCTTATTGAATTTAGCTATAACTACTCTACTTTCCTACTGAAGGGAGTTTCTCCCCCACACTCATTCAACATACAATGCATGTAACATAACAAGAAACAATTAAGCAAAAGCATGTAATGAGTGAAGGAAAGAAACTACCAGGGAGCTAAGGGGGTTTCTGGTTCTCATGGTAGAGCTTCAACTGATGGCCATTAACTTTAAAGTTTGCTCCAGTTTCCTCATTGAGAAGCTCCACATTCCAAAATTATGCACCTTTGTGACTGTGTAAGGCCCATCCCAACGGGTATTGAACTTTCCTTGCTTAAATTTGAATCTGGCCTTAAACATCAGCACCTTGTCTCCCACCTTGAAGTTCTTCCGTAGGAGACCCTTATCATGCACCAATTTTGTCTTCTCCTTGTAAAGTCTAGCGCTCTCATAAGCCTCCAATCTCAGCTCCTCAAGCTCTTGCAGCTGCAACTTCCTCTCTTCCCCAGAAGATTGCAAATCCATTGGCATTGTTTGACTGCCCAATATGCCTTATGCTCCAACTCTACTGGTAGATGGCATGCTTTGCCAAAGACTAAACGATAAGGAACATTCCAATGGCGACTTATAGGCAGTTTGTATGCCCACAATGCTTCTCTAATCTTAGGCTCCAATCTTTCTTGGATGGTTTGACTATCTTCTCCAGGACTTGTTTCACTTCTCGATTGGACACTTCAGCTTGGCCATTGGTGGGTTGGGGGTGATATGCAGTGGAGACTTTGTGGGTGACACCAAATTTAGAAAAAAGTATCTACCACCTTATTACAAAAAGGGGTACCTCTATCACTAACCACAAGCCCTTGAAATCCCCAAACCTACAGAAAATGTTGGACTTAAGAAATTAGAAACCGCTTGGGCATCATCTTTCTAGTCGGTACAGCCTCTATCCATTTGGAAACATAATCAACAGCTAGAAGATGTAATATAAAACCAAAGGACGGAGGAAAGGGACCCATGAAATCAATCCCCCAAACATCAAAAATTTCACAAAACAGTAAAGGTGTTGAGGCATTTCATGTCTTTTACCTAACCCCCCAAAACGTTGACATTTGTCACAGACCGACAAAAAATCATAAGAATCT